>NW_025726522.1:912500-1092891 GCF_021461395.2 Schistocerca americana
AATCTCTAGTAGCTGTAGATGTAGGAAGTATGCAGCAGACCTCAGCAGTTACGGTGGCTAGGACAGTTGCAAAGTCTAAGAGAAGGAAGAAGGTTCTGCTGTTAGGTAGTTCTCATGGTAGAGGTGTAGGCCAGCAGTTGCAGGAAGTTTTGGGGAGTGAGTACCAGGTCACCAGCATTGTGAAGCCTAATGCAGGATTGGCTCAGGTGACTTTTAACATAGGGGGGTTATGTAGGGATTTTACTAAAGAGGATCAGGTAGTGATTGTGGGTGGGGCTGGTAATAGTATTGATAGGGATGGGGAGTATGACATAGATGGTGACCTGGAAAAGATAGCCACTCAGACTGGCAACACGAATGTGCATTTCGTGGAACTGTTTCAGCGTCACGATCGGCCTCATCTTAATACAGCCGTCAGGCGTAATAACATGAGACTTGGGGGTGCGCTGATGACAGAAGGCATGAGTCACATTTCAGTGGTGTCGGTGGAGTCTATCAGTAGGACGGGTTTCACTAGACATGGCCTGCACCTCAACAGGTATGGGAAGGGGAGGTTGGCAAAACTTGTAGGTGACAGCATAGGTGGGGGTGGTGGGATCACTCATGGGAAAATGCCGGTAGTTGTGGGTGTTAGAGCTGTACCTTTTTTAGATTGAAGTCAGCTGATAGGTATTCCTGCTTAAGGGAAGTCTCTCTAACAAAGAAGCCACTTTCTACAAAGCTTGGGTATCCGATTAATGAGGGAATTAGTATATTTCATCAAAATATACAAGGTATTAGAGATAAAGTTAGTGAACTGCTTATAGATGTTGACTCTGAAATTATTGGTATATCTGAACACTTCTTAAATAAGGAGATAATTCAGAGGCTTCCTTTACCAGGATACAGGTTGGCTGGCAGCTTTTCTAGGAGCTCTTTGCGGTGTGGGGGAGTAGCCATGTATGTGAAAAACGGTATCCCATTTGAGTCAATTGATGTTTCAAAGTACTGCACTGAAAAGGTGTTTGAATGTTGTGCAGGTGTGGTTAAATTTAGTGGAGGTAAACTTCTTACTGTTGTTATTTATAGATCCCCAGACTCCGATTTCACAACTTTTTTGCTAAAGCTAGAGGAGGTTCTTGGTTCACTTTATAGGAAATACAAAAAGTTAGTTATATGTGGTGACTTCAATATTAATTGTATAAGTGATTGTACAAGGAAAAGGATGCTGGTAGACCTCCTTAATTCATATAATCTTATGCAAACCGTATTCTTTCCAACGAGAGTGCAAGGGAACAGTAGAACAACCATAGACAATATTTTTGTTCATTCGTCATTATTAGAAGGGCATTCTGTTAGCAAAAAGGTGAATGGCCTTTCCGATCATGATGCACAAATTTTAAGTCTAAAAGATTTTTGTGCTGCAACACATGTTAAAGATAGTTACCAACTTTTTAGGAAAGCTGATCCAGTTGCTGTACAGACTTTTGTAAACCTTATCAAGGAACAAGAGTGGCAAGATGTTTATAGTGCTGATACAGTAGACGATAAATATAATGCTTTCCTCCAGACTTTTCTCATGCTCTTTGAAAGTTGTTTTCCGTTAGAACGTTCAAAACAGGGTACTAGCACAAACAGGCAGCCTGGGTGGCTGACTAAAGGGATAAGAATATCTTGTAGAACAAAGTGGCAATTATATCAAAACGTTAGAAACAGTCAAAATCTAAATACAGCAGCCCATTACAAACAGTATTGTAAGGTGCTTAAAAAAGTTATTAGGAAGGCAAAAAGTATGTGGTATGCAGATAGAATAGCTAAGTCTCAGGATAAAATTAAAACCATATGGTCAGTCGTAAAGGAAGTGGCTGGTCTGCAGAGACAGGTCGAGAATATAGAATCAGTGCGTAGTGGGGATGTCCGTGTTACTGATAAGTCGCATATATGTAGAGTACTTAATAATCACTTTCTGAATATAGCAGGTAAACTAAATAGAAACCTAGTCCCAACAGGGAATCATATAGCGCTCTTAGAAAAAAGTGTTCCGAGACTGTTACCTGAAATGCTCCTCCATGATACTGACAAGAGGGAGATTGAGTTAATAATTAAATCACTAAAGACCAAGAACTCTCATGGATATGACGGGGTATCTAGCAGAATACTGAAGTATTGTTCCACATATGTTAGCTCAGTACTTAGCCATATCTGTAACTTTTCCTTTAGGAGTGGTCGGTTTCCTGACCGATTAAAGTACTCGGTAGTGAAGCCACTTTATAAAAAGGGAGACAGGGATAATGTTGACAATTATAGACCTATTTCTATGCCATCGGTGTTTGCTAAAGTTATCGAGAGGGTTGTATATACAAGGTTACTGCAGCATTTAAATTCACATAATTTGCTGTCAGATGTACAGTTTGGTTTTAGAAATGGCTTAACAACTGAAAATGCTATAGTCTCTTTTCTCTGTGAGGTTTTGGACGGATTAAATAAAAGGTTGCGAACGTTAGGTGTTTTCTTTGATTTAACGAAGGCTTTTGACTGTGTTGACCACAAAATATTACTGCAGAAGTTGGAACATTATGGAGTAAGGGGAGTAGCTTACAATTGGTTCGCCTCCTACTTGAAGAACAGAAAGCAGAAGGTAATCCGCCGCAATATTGAGAGTGGTAATGATGTTCAGTCCCAATGGGGCACTGTTAAATGGGGCGTTCCCCAAGGGTCGGTGCTGGGGCCACTGCTGTTTCTTATTTATGTAAATGATATGCCTTCTAGTATTACAGGTGATTCAAAAATATTTCTGTTTGCTGATGACACCACCTTGGTAGTGAAGGATCTTGTGTGTAATATTGAAACATTATCAAATAATGTAGTTCATGATATAAGTTCGTGGCTTGTGGAAAATAATTTGATGCTAAATCACAGTAAGACTCAGTTTTTACAGTTTCTAACCCACAATTCAACAAGAACTGACATTTTAATCAGACAGAATGGGCATGTTATAAGCGAGACGGAACAGTTCAAGTTCCTAGGCGTACGGATAGATAGTAAGCTGTTGTGGAAAGCCCATGTTCAGGATCTTGTTCAGAAACTAAATGCCGCTTTATTTACCATTAGAACAGTATCTGAAATAAGTGACATTTCAACACGAAAAGTAGTATACTTCGCATATTTTCATACGCTTATGTCATATGGTATTATTTTTTGGGGTAATTCTTCTGATTCAAAAAGGGTATTTTTGGCTCAAAAACGGGCTATTCGAGCTATGTATGGTGTAAGTTCGAAAACCTCTTGTCGACCCCTATTCAATAGTCTGGGAATTTTGACATTGCCCTCACAGTATGTATTTTCTTTAATGTCGTTTGTTGTTAGCAATATTAGCTTATTCCCAAGAGTTAGCAGCTATCACTCAGTTAATACTAGGCAGAAATCAAATCTGCATGTGGAATGCACTTCCTTGACTCTTGTGCAGAAAGGAGTGCAGTATTCTGCTGCATCAATTTTCAATATGCTACCACAAGAACTCAAAAATCTTAGCAGTAGCCCAAACACTTTTAAGTCTAAACTGAAGAGTTTCCTCATGGCTCACTCCTTCTATTCTGTCGAGGAGCTCCTGGAAGAGCTAAAAAATTAAGCAAATTCCAGTGTTACATTCTTGATTTTCTTTATTTAAACTAACGACTTGTCATCTGAATATGTTTCTTATATTTCATTTTATCTGTTTCTACAATCGTGTTATAATTTCATGTATTGACTCGTTCCATGACCATGGAGACTTCTCCTAAATGTGGTCCCACGGAACAATAAATAAATAAATAAAAAAAAAAATAAAAATAAATAAAAGTTCAGGGGCTCGTAATGACGATGGAACAATCAAATTGCGTAAGGGTTCAATACATAGTCCTCCAGGGTTTTTGTCTCCAAGGGTCTATTGCTGCCTCGCGCACCTTATGATCGTTCTCCTCTGAGTCTACATTTTCGAATCCGACGCGAAACTGATACTTAATTGTAACGTTCAGGGCCTCCTAATAACGATGGAACACTCAAATTGCGTCGCGATTCAATACATCGTACTCGAGCCGACTTGTCTCCAAGGGTCTATTGTTGCCTCGGGCGCCTTTTGGTCGTTCTCCTGAGTCTAGATTATGGAATCCGACGCAAAACTGATAGTTAATTGTAACGTTCAGGGCCTCCTAATGACGGTGGAACACTCAAATTGCGTCGAGATTCAATACATCGGCCTCCAGCCGACTTGTCTCCAAGGGTCTACTGCTGTCTCGGGCACCTTGTGGTCGTTCTCCTGTGAGTCTAGATTTACGAATCCGACGCATAACTGATAGTTAATTGTAACGTTCAGGGCCTCCTAATGACGATGGAACACTCAAATTACGTCGAGATTCAATACATCGTCCTCCAGCCGACTTGTCTCCAAGGGTCTATTGCTGCCTCTGGCACCTTATGGTCGTGCTCCTGTGAGTCTTGATTTTCGAATCCGACGCATAACTGATAGTTAATTGTAACGTTCACGGCCTCCTAATGACGATGGAACAATCAAATTGCGTCGAGATTCAATTCATCGTCCTCCAGGCGACTTGTCTCCAAGGGTCTATTGCTGCCTCGGGCACCTTATGGTCGTTCTCCTCTGAGTCTACATTTTCGAATCCGACGCAAAACTGATAGTTAATTGTAACGTTCAGGGCCTCCTAATGACGATGGAACACTCAAATTGCGTCGAGATTCAATACAGCGTCCTCCAGGCGACTGGTCTCCAAGGGCCTATTGCTGCCTCGGGCACCTTATGGTCGTTCTCCCCTTGTAGGGAAGCAGCCTACTCACACTGTAGCAAATTCACATCAGTTTCCATTGTGTGCCAGCCAGTCTGCTGTAACTAGCTCTGACGTCATAAATGTTGCGCAATACCTTAAAAATCAAGCAAATGACCTAAAACTTTTGTAGCATGTCAGGAATAATACTAAATTAATGTGTGTTAAATATCAGTTCGATAATTTCAGTCATTTTCGAAATTTGTACATTTTCTGAAAAAGTCATTGGCGCAACAGAAAAGAGCTAGAGACTTCAAAATTTATATATAGATTCATCTATCATAATGATTTAATAAAAACAGTACTTTGGATTTCACAAATTAAGATTTTAGTAGAAATTTATGATTTTGTGGTTTTCGTCTCAAAACTGAAGGAAGCAAGATAGATTAAGTAGGCTAGTAAATAAGGCTAGGATGTTTAGATTTAAATAGGTTGGAGGTCCGCTATGATTATGAAGATGTGTCAAGTTTCTTTTTAATACCTATAAAATTATAGCGATAGCGGATCTCAAAAGGGGCAGTTCAGAGCTCATCTACTGCGTGCAGTGTAATTTAATTAATTCTCTCGCCCAAAGTATTTAACTTAGCCACGTCAAAATTTTATTATCAATACTTACCTGCGTGCTGAATGCACGTTTAAATTAAGAGCTTCATCGGCCATCAGCAAAAGAAGCTATAAATTATTATGTAACTTGATGTGGTGCGTTACTAGCCCAGCGGCTAGTCGAGAGAGCCGAAAAGATCAGGTGTTCCCTTCGCCGTCCGCACCGCGGCTTTATATATAAGGACGCTACGCGAGGAAGCAAGGCCCCAGTTCTCTCCAGACGCTGAATGACACGCCATCTGTGTCGGTAGTCGCGTCGCATCAGTGTATCTGCTACAAACAGCCTCGGGTGCCGTATTAAGTTACTAGAGATACGCGGAACCATGAAAACATTTTATGTGAAGTGTTAATTCTGGAATGATTTTCATTATCTAGCTTCAGTTTGCGTATTGTCGTATTTTCACGTGCCGTCGAGGGACAGACATTCTACCAAATATTTAGCGTGGCGTTTGATGAAATATTTTCATCAAATTATGGCGAGCATTTTTTTAAACATTTAATTCGGACATTTATAGTTGCATCAGCGCATTAGACTCTGAACTGCTCTGTTAGTTAGGTTGTAGGGATACTTGTGTTTTTTATCAGTGAATTTCAGAATATACTCAACTATTTTGGAAAACCGTTTTTGATTAGAAATCCCGGACAATCTCCTAATTCCTCAGAGCTATAAGCTGCAGCTATAATGGTATCTCAATTGAAGTGGGCACTAGGATCTCTAATTACTGGTTCCAGGTTTTATTAAATCACTTTCTGGGTGCCAAAAAAGTAAATAGAGAGCCAGTGTTGAGAACGGCGAAAGACAGCATTAACAACATTCTAAAAGCCAGAAACTGATTCTACATGCAAGCGTTTATCCAGCAATCAGATTAGATTATTTATCACAAACTGCATCCGCCGCCCCACATATGGTGCATCGGCCGGGAAATGTTACAACATTCAAACAAGGATACTAAATTAATTGTTTTTACAACTTATTCGCCGCCCCACATATGGTGCATCGGCCGGGAAATGTTACAACATTCAAACAAGGATACTACATTAATTGTTTTTACAACTTATTCGCCGCCCCACATATGGTGCATCGGCCGGGAAATCAACTAAGTGAAAGTGATTTTTAACTATTCGGATTCGCGAGTGGAATGCGACACGCAACTGAGTATAAAACAGTGAAAGTGTTACGTGTGCATGTGGACGACGCAATTGGATTAACAACGCATCTGGATTGACGGAGCTGGCACTGAGTCTAGCGGTGCTGCCGGCATCGCGAGAAGCCAGTCTCGCCGCACCGCAGTCGTTCGCTGGAGCAGCCGGCGCAGAGCCTGCAATTGCGGGCCACGCTAACACACAACAGCCGTCGGAGAGCCGTCTGCAGTTCAACGTGCCACGTCGCATCAGGAATCCTGGTACGCCGCGCCGGCAACGCCATACGTCGTGCAGAAGGAACTAAGTTAAGTGAAAAGCTGTTAAAAATTTTACTAACCTGCACTAAAAGACTGTCGGCGATGGAACCGCCAAAAGAAACGGAGTTTAAACGTAAATTAGAACCTATGTCTGTTGAGGGGACTGTAAATCCAGACAACGGTTCAAGAGTAAATAGGCATGAAAGTAGTAATGTTAAAGTGAAAAATGAAGTATTGTCTCCTGACAGTAGTGTGGGAAGGGGCAATGATTCAATAATAGAGACCCCTGTAGTAAAGCGGAAAGTAGAAATTGTAAATTTATGGGATGATAGTTTCTCTGATGAATTAAAAATGAAACAGTCATCAGAGATGGTAGAGCTTAAGAAGGAGCAGTTGGATATGACTAATCAATCAGAAGTTTCATGTAGTTTTGATGATTCGGGTATTGGAGCTAGTTTTATGTCACCTGAGTGCGATAAAAAACCCGCCAGTGAGCAACCCAAAGATGCTGGGGCTGTTGATCTAAATGTTATATTACAAGCAATAGCTACCAGTAATGCACAAATGACAGCTGAATTAAAATCTGAAATAAGTGAACAGGTCAAAAGCAGTAATGCTGAAGTTAAGTCTGAAATTGTGGCCAGCCAAACCAATTTTAATAAACGGTTTGAGGCGATGGACAATAAATTAGAATCCAATAAAGCTGAATTAGAAAATTCTTTCAAGGCTAGTTGCAATAAGTTGAAAGAGGATCTGGACAGTTTGAATTATAAAATTGATTACAACCATGAGGATATTAAGAAAAAGGTTGCTCAACAGTTTTCTGAAATGTATAAAACAGTTAAATCCGAAGTTGCTGAGGTTCGCAAAGACTTCCGAATGGAAGATGCGAAGCTGGAGCACAAGTTAACAGAAAAGATCGAGGCGGAATCTGAACTGTGCTCAGATAGATTTAAAGATGTTAACATTAAAGTAAACATATGTCAAGCAGATGTAGATGCAATTAAAACTGACACTACTCATATTGTGCAAAGAGTAGATAATGTTGAAATGAAAGTAGAAAATATCAGTACTAACATTGCTAACATTGAGAGTAAAGTAGCTTCAGTAACTCCTGGTAATGGTAATGTACAACAAGTTGTAGCTGCAAACGCCGCTTTTATCGGGTGTCGGCAGTTCTTGCGGTTCGATCCAGATAAAAATATCCATCAGCTAGATTTCTGGAACGATTTTGAAGATGTGATTCCACCAACTTGGTCTGAACGAGAGAAAATCTCGTTTGTTAGAAGCCATTTAGCAGGTGACGCCATGCGTTGGTCAGCTGATGCTATGTTGAAATGTAAAACATTAGCGGAATTTAAAACAGCTTTTATTAATGAGTATTGGTCTAGCAATAAGCAAAATGAAGTGTTGAGAGAATTTTGGAGTGGAAAACGCTTCAATGCGGGCAAGGAATCAATTAAAGAGTTTGCTAGGTCATGGATTTCACGGTTGTCACATTTGGCGGAAAAGCTGTGAGTCTAGAATATCGAATCCGACGCAAAACTGATACTTAATTGTAACGTACAGGGCCTCCTAATGACGATGGAACATTCTAATTGCGTCGCGATTCAATACATCATCCTCCAGGCGACCTGTCTCCAAGGGTCTATTGTTGCCTCGGGCGCCTTTTGGTCATTCTCCTGCAAGTCTAGATTTTCGAATCCGACGCATAACTAATAGTTAATTGTAACGTTCAGGTCTTCCTAAAGACAAAATAGCGTCGAGATTCAATACACCGCCCTCCAGCCGACTTGTCTCCAAGGGGATATTGCTGCCTCGGGCACCTTATGGTCCGGCTCCTGTGAGTCTAGATTTTCGAATCAGACGCAAAACTGATGGTTAATTGTAACGTTCATGGCCTCCTAATGACGATGGAACACTCAAATTGCGTCGAGATTCAATACATCGTCCTCCAGCCGACTTGTCTCCAAGGGGATATTGCTACCTCGGGCCTCTTATGGTCGTTCTCCAGTGAGCTTAGATTTTCGAATTCGACGCAAAACTGATTGTTGATTGTAACGTTCAGGGCCTCCTAATGACGATGGAACACTCAAATTGCGTCGAGATTCCATACATCGTCCTCCAGCCGACTTGTCTCCAAGGGGATATTTCTGCCTCGGGCACCATATGGTCCGTCTCCTGTGAGTCTAGATTTTCGAATTCGACCCAAAACTGATAGTTAATTGTAACGTTCAGGGCCTCCTAATGACGATGGAACACTCAAATTGCGTCGCGATTCAATACTTGTCCTCCAGCCGACTAGTTTTAAAGGGTCTATTGTTGCCTCGGGCGCCTTTTGGTCCTTCTCCTGTGAGTCTAGATTATCGAATCCGACGCAAAACTGATAGCTAATTGTAACGCTCACGGCCTCCTAATGACGATGGAACACTCAAATTGCGTCGAGATTCAGTACATCGATCACCAGCCGACTTGTCTGCATGGGTCTGTTGCTGCCTCTGGCACCTTATGGTCGTGCTCCTGTGAGTCTAGATTTTCGAATCCGACGCGAAACTGATAGTTAATTGTAACATTCAGGGCCTCCTAATGTCGATGGAACACTCAAATTGCGTCGAGATTCCATACATCGTCCTCCAGCCGACTTGCCTCCAAGGGGATATTGCTGCCTCGGGCACCATATGGTCCGTCACCTGTGAGTCTAGATTTTTGAATCCGACGCAAAACTGATAGTTAATTGTAACGTTCAGGGCCTCCTAATGACGATGGAACACTCAAATTGAGTCGCGATTCAATACATCGTCCATCAGCCGACATGTCTCCAAGGGTCTATTGTTGCCTCGGGCGCCTTTTGGTCGTTCTCCTGTGAGTCTAGATGATCGAATCCGACGCAAAACTGATAGTCAATTGTAACGTTCACGGCCTCCTAATGACGATGGGACACTCAAATTGCGTCGAGACTCAATACTTTGTCCTCCAGCCGACTTCTCTCCAAGGGTGTATTGCTGCCTCTGGCACCTTATGGTCGTACTCCTGTGAGTCTAGATTTTCGAATCCGACGCGAAACTGATAGTTAATTGTAACGTTCAGGGACTCCTAATGACGTTGGAACACTCAAATTGCGTCGCGATTCAATACGTCCTCCATCAGTCGACATGTTTCCAAGGGTCTACTGTTGCCTCGGGCGCCTTTTGGTCGTTCTCCTGTGAGTATAGATTATCGAATCCGACGCAAAACTGATGGTTAATTATAAAGTTCACGGCCTCCTGAAGACAATAAAACACTCAAATTGCGTCGAGATTCAATACATCGTCCTCCAGCCGACTTGTCTCCAAGTGTCTATTGCTGCCTCTGGCACCTTATGGTCGTGCTCCTGTGTTTCTAGATTTTCGAATCCGACGCGAAACTGATAGTTAATTGTAACGTTCAGGGCCTCCTAATGACGATGGAACACTCAAATTGCGTCGAGATTCAATACGTCGTCCTCCAGCCGACTTGTCTCCAAGGGGATATTACTGCCTCGGACACCTTATGGTCGTTCACCTGTGAATCTAGATTTTCGAATCAGACGCAAAACTGATGGTTAATTGTAACGTTCATGGCCTCCTAATGACGATGGAACACTCAAATTGCGTCGCGATTCAATGCATCGTCCTCCAGCCGACTTTTCTCCAAGCGTCTATTGCTGTCTCTGGCACCTTATGGTCGTGCTCCTGTGAGTCTAGATTTTCGAATCCGACGCGAAACTGATAGTTAATAGTAACGTTCAGGGTCTCCTAATGACGATGGAACACTCAAATTGCGTCGAGATTCAATACATCGTCCTCCAGCCGACTTGTCTCCAAGGGTCTATTGCTGCCTCTGGCACCTTATGGTCGTTCCCCTCTGAGTCTACATTTTCGAATCCGAAGCAAAACTGATAGTTAATTGTAACGTTCAGGGCCTCGTAATGACGATGGAACACTCAAATTGCGTCGAGATTCCATACATCGTCCTCCAGCCGACTTGTCTCCAAGGGGATATTTCTGCCTCGGGCACCATATGGTCCGTCTCCTGTGAGTCTAGAATATCGAATCCGACCTAAAACGGATAGTTAATTGTAACGTTCAGGGCCTCCTAATGACGATGGAACACTCAAATTGCGTCGCGATTCAATACATCGTCCTCCAGCCGACTAGTTTCCAAGGGTCTGTTGTTGCCTCGGGCGCCTTTTGATCGTTCTCCTGTGAGTCCAGATTATCGAATCCGACGCAAAACTGATAGTTAATTGTAACGCTCACGGCCTCCTAATGACGATGGAACACTCAAATTGCGTAGAGATTTAATACATCGTTCTCCAGCCGACTTGTCTGCAAGGGTCTGTTGCTGCCTCTGGCACCTTATGGTCGTACTCCTGTGATTCTAGATTTTCGAATCCGACGCGAAACTGATAGTTAATTGTAACGTTCAGGGTCTCCTAATGACGATGGAACACTCAAATTGCGTCGAGATTCAATAATCGTCCTCCAGACGACTTGTCTCCAAGGGTCTATTGCTGCGTCGGTCACCATATGGTCCGTCTCCTGTGAGTCTAGTATTTCGAATCCGACGCAAAACCGATAGTTAATTGTAACATTCAGGGCCTCCTAATAACGATGGAATACTCAAATTGAGTCGAGATCCAATACATCGTCCTCCAGCCAACTTGTCTCCAAGTGTCTATTGCTGCCTCTGGCACCTTATGGTCGTGCTCCTGTGAGTCTAGATTTTCGAATCCGACTCGAAACTGATAGCTAATTGTAACGTTCAGGACCTCCTAATGACGATGGAACACTCAAAAGTCGTCGAGATTCAATACATCGTCCTCCAGCCGACTTGTCTCGAAGGGTCTATTGCTGCCTCGGGCACCTTATCGTCGTTCTCCTGTGAGTCTAGATTTTCGAATCCGACGCAAAACTGAGAGTTAATTGTAACGTTCAGGGCTTCCTAATGACGATGGAACACACAAATTGCGTCGAGATTCAATACATCGTCCTCAAGCCGACTTGTCTCTAAGGGGTTATTGCTGCCTCAGGCACCATATAGTCCGTCTCCTGTGAGTCCAGATTTTCGAATATGACTCGAAACTGATAGTTAATTGTAACGTTCAGGGCCCCCTAATGACGATGGAACACTCAAATTTCGTCGATATTCAATACATCGTCCTGCCACCGTCTTGTCTCCTAGGGTCTATTGCTGCCGTGGGCTCCTTATGGTCGTTCTCCTGTGAGTCTAGATTTTCGAACCCGACGCAAAACTGATAGTAAATTGTAACGTTCAGGACCTCCTAATGACGATGGAACACTCAAAAGTCGTCGAGATTCAATACATCGTCCTCCAGCCGACTTGTCTCGAAGGTTCTATTGCTGCCTCGGGCACCTTATCGTCGTTCTCCTGTGAGTCTAGATTTTCGAATCCGACGCAAAACTGAGAGTTAATTGTAACGTTCCGGACCTCCTAATGACGATGGAACACTCAAAAATCGTCGAGATTCAACACATCGGCCTCAAGCCGACTTGTCTCTAAGGGGATATTGCTGCCTCGGACACCATATGGTCCGTCTCCTGTGAGTCTAGATTTTCGAATATGACGCGTAACTGATAGTTTATTGTAACGTTCAGGGCCTCCTAATGACGATGGAGCACTCAAATTGCGTCGAGATTCAATACATCGTCCTCCAGCCGACTTGTCTCCAAGGTTCTATTGCTGAAGCGGGCTCCTTATGGTCGTTGTCCTGTGAGTCTAGATTTTCGAATCTGACGCAAACCTGATAGTAAATTGTAACGTTCAGGGCCTCCTAATGACGATCAAACACTCAAATTGCGTCGAGATTCCATACATCGTCATTTACCGACTTGCCTACAAGGGGATATTGCTGCCTCGGGCACCATATGGTCCGTCTCCTGTGAGTCTAGATTTTCGAATCCGACGCAAAACTGATAGTTAATTGTAAGGTTCAGGGCCTCCTAATGACGATGGAGCACTCAAAATGCGTCGCGATTCAATACATCGGAATCCAGCCGACTTGCTTCCGAGGGTCTGTTGTTGCCTCGGGCGCCTTTTGATCGTTCTCCTGTAAGTCTAGATTATCGAATTCGACGCAAAACTGATGGTTAATGGTAATGTTCGGTGCCTCCTAATGACGATGGAACACTCAAATTCCGTCGCGATTCAATGCATCACCCTCCAGCCAACTTTTCTCCAGGGGTCTATTGCTGCCTCTGGCACCTTATGGTCGTTCTCCTGTGAGTCTAGATTTTCGAATCCGACGCAAAACTGATAATTAATTGTAACGTTCAGGGCATCCTAATGACGATGCAAAACTCAGATTGCGTCGAGATTCAATACATCGACCTCCAGCCGACTTGTCTCGAAGGGGATATTGCTGCCTCGGGCACCTTATAGTCGTTCTCCTGTGAGTCTAGGTTTTCGAATCCGACGCAAACCTGATAGTTAATTGTAACGTTCATCGCCTCGTAATGACGATGGAACACTCAAATTTCGTCGAGATTCAATACATCGTCCTCCAGCCGACTTGTCGCCAAGGGTCTATTGCTGCGTCGGTCACCATATGGTCCGTCTCCTGCGAGTCTAGAATTTCGAATCCGACGCAAAACTGATAGTTAATCGTAACGTTCCGGACCTCCTAATGACGATGGAACACTCAAAAATCGTCGAGATTTAACATATCGTCCTCAAGCCGACTTGTCTCTAAGGGGATATTGCTGCCTCGGACACCATATGGTCCGTCTCCTGTGAGTCTAGATTTTCGAATATGACGCGAAACTGATAGTTTATTGTAACGTTCAGGGCCTCCTAATGACAATGGAACACTCACATTGCGTCGAGATTCAATACATCGTCCTCCAGCCGACTTGTCTCCAAGGTTCTATTGCTGAAGCGGGCTCCTTATGGTCGTTCTCCTGTGAGTCTAGATTTTCGAATCCAACGCAAACCTGATAGTAAATTGTAACGTTCAGGGCCTCCTAATGACGATGGAACACTCAAATTGCGTCGAGATTCCATACATCGTCCTCCAGCCGACTTGTCTCCAAGGGGATATTTCTGCCTCGGGCACCATATGTTCCGTCTCCTGTGAGTCTAGATTAGCGAATCCGACCGAAAACCGATAGTTAATTGTAACGTTCAGGGCCTCCTAATGACGATGGAACACTCAAATTCCGTCGAGATTCAATACATCGTCCTCCAGCCGACTTGTCTGCAAGGGTCTGTTGCTGCCTCTGGCACCTTATGGTCGTACTCCTGTGAGTCTAGATTTTCGAATACGACGCGAAACTGATAGTTAATTGTAACATTCAGGGCCTCCTATTGACGATGGAACACTCAAATTGCGTCGAGATTCAATACATCGTCCTCCAGCCGACTTGTCGCCAAGGGTCTATTGTTGCCTCGGTCACCATATGGTCCGACTCCTGTGAGTCTAGAAGTTCGAATCCGACGCAAAACTGATAGTTATTAGTAACGTTCAGGACCTCCTAATGACGATGGAACACTCAAAAATCGTCGAGATTCAACACATCGTCCTCCAGCCGACTTGTCTTGAAGGGCCTATTGCTGCCTCGGGCACCTTATCGTCGTTTTCCTTTGAGTCTAGATTTTCGAATCCGGCGCTAAACTGAAAATTAACTGTTACGTTGAGGGCCTCCTAATGACGATGGAACACTCAAATTGCGTCGAGATTCAATACATTGTCCTCAAGCCGACTTGTCTCTAAGGGGATATTACTTCCTCGGGCACCATATGGTCCGTCTCCTGTGAGTCTACATTTTCGAATATGACGCGAAACTGATAGTTTATTGTAACGTTCAGGGCTCCTAATGACGATGGAACACTCAAATTGCGTCGAGATTCAATACATCGTCCTCAAGCCGACTTGTCTCCAAGGTTCTATTGCTGCCGCGGGTTCCTTATGGTCGTTCTCCTGTGAGTCTAGATTTTCGAATCCGACGCAAAACTGATAGTAAATTGTAACGTTCAGGGCCTCCTAATGACGATGGAACACTCAAATTGCGTCGAGATTCAATACATCGTCCTCCAGCCGACTTTTCTCCAAGAGTCTATTGCTGCCTCTGGCACCTTATGGTTGTGCTCCTCTGAGTCTAGATTTTCGAATCCGACGCGAAGCTGACAGTTAATAGTAACGTTCAGGGCATCCTAATGACGATGGAACCCTCATATTGCGTCGAGATTCAATACATCGTCCTTCAGGCGACATGTCTCCGAGGGTCTATTGCTACCTCGGGCACCTTATGGTCGTTCCCCTCTGAGTCTACATTTTCAAATCCGACGCAAAACTGATAGTTAATAGTAACGTTCAGGGCCTCGTAATGACGATGGAACACTCAAATTGCGTCGGGATTCAATACAACGACCTCCAGCCGACTTGTCTTCAAGGGGATATTGCTGCCTCGGGCACCTTATGGTCGTTCTCCTTTGAGACAAGATTTTCGAATCCGACGCAAAACTGATAGTTAATTGTAACGTTCAGGGCCTCCTAATGACGATGGAACACTCAAATTGCGTCGAGATTCCATACATCCTCCTCCAGCCGACTTGTCTCCAAGGGGATATTTCTGCCTCGGGCACCATATGGTCCGTCTCCTGTGAGTCTAGATTTTCGAATCCGACCCAAACCTGATAGTTAATTGTAACGTTCAGGGCCTCCTAATGACGATGGAACACTCAAATTGCGTCGCGATTCAATACATCGTCCTCCAGCCGACTAGTTTCCAAGGGTCTATTGTTGCCTCGGGCGCCTTTTGATCGTTCTCCTGTGAGTCTAGATTATCGAATCCGACGCAAAACTGATAGTTAATTGTAATGCTCACGGCCTCTTAATGACGATGGAACACTCAAATTGCGTAGAGATAAAATACATCGTCCTCCAGCCGACTTGCCTACACGGGGATATTATTGCCTCGGCCACCATATGGTCCGTCTCCTGTGAGGTTAGATTATCGAATCCGACGCAAAACTGATAGTTAATTGTAACGCTCACGGCCTCCTAATGACGATGGAACACTCAAATTGCGTCGAGATTCAATACATCGTTCTCCAGCCGACTTGTCTGCAAGGGTCTGTTGCTGCCTCTGGCACCTTATGGTCGTACTCCTGTGAGTCTAGATTTTCGAATCCGACGCGTAACTGATAGTTAATTGTAACATTCAGGGCCTCCTAATGACGATTGAACAATCAAATTGCGTCGAGATTCAATACATCGTCCTCCAGCCGACTTGTCGCCAAGGGTCTACTGTTGCCTCGGTCACCATATGGTCCGTCTCCTGTGAGTCTAGAATTTCGAATCCGACGCAAAACTGATAGTTGTTAGTAACGTTCAGGACCTCCTAATGACGATGGAACACTCCAAAATCGTCGAGATTCAACACATCGTCATCCAGCCGACTTGTCTCGAAGGGTCTATTGCTGCCTCGGGCACCTTATCGTCGTTTTCCTGTGAGTCTAGATTTTCGAATCCGACGCAAAACTGAGAGTTAACTGTAACGTTCAGGGCCTCCTAATGACGATGGAACACTCAAATTGCGTCGAGATTCAATACATCGTCCTGAAGCCGACTCTTCTCTAAGGGGATATTGCTGCCTCGGGCACCATATGGTCCGTCTCCTGTGAGTCTAGATTTTCGAATATGACGCGAAACTGATAGTTTATTGTAACGTTCAGGGCCTCCTAATGACAATGGAACACTCAAATTGCGTCGAGATTCAATACATCGTCCTCCAGCCGACTTGTCTCCAAGGTTCTATTGCTGAAGCGGGCTCCTTATGGTCGTTCTCCTGTGAGTCTAGATTTTCGAATCCGACGCAAACCTGATAGTAAATTGTAACGTTCAGGGCCTCCTAATGACGATGGAACACTCAAATTGCGTCGAGATTCCATACATCGTCCTCCAGCCGACTTGTCTCCAAGGGGATATTTCTGCCTCGGGCACCATATGGTCCGTCTCCTGTGAGTCTAGATTATCGAATCCGACGCAAAACTCAGAGTTAATTGTAACGTTCAGGGCCTCCTAATGACGATGGAACACTCAAATTGCGTCGCGATTCAATACATCGTCCTCCAGCCGACTAGTTTCCAAGGGCTCTATTGTTGCCTCGGGCGCCTTTTGATCTTTCTCCTGTGAGTCTAGATTAACGAATCCGACGCAAAACTGATAGTTAATTGTAACGCTCACGGCCTCCTAATGACGATGGAACACTCAAATTGCGTCGAGATCCAATACATCGTTCTCCAGCCGACTTGTCTGCAAGGGTCTGTTGCTGCCTCTGGCACCTTATGGTCGTACTCCTGTGAGTCTAGATTTTCGAATCCAACGGGAAACTGATAGTTAATTTCAACATTCAGGGCCTCCTAATGACGAAGGAACACTCAAATTCCGTCGAGATTCCATACATCGTCCTCCAGCCGACTTGTCTCCAACGGGATATTTCTGCCTCGGGCACCATATGGTCCGTCTCCTGTGAGTCTAGATTCTCGAATCCGACCCAAAACTGATAGTTAATTGTAACATTCAGGGCCTCCTAATGACGATGGAACACTCAAATTGCGTCACGATTCAATGCATCGTCCTCCAGCCGACTTTTCTCCAAGAGTCTACTGCTGCCTCTGGCACCTTATGATTGTGCTCCTGTGAGTCTAGATTTTCGAATCCGACGCGAAGCTCATAGTTAATAGTAACGTTCAGGGCATCCTAATGACGATGGAACCCTCATATTTCGTCGAGATTCAACACATCGTCCTTCAGGCGACATGTCTCCGAGGGTCTATTGCTACCTCGGCACCTTATGGTCGTTCCCCTCTGAGTCTACATTTTCGAATCCGACGCAAAACTGATAGTTAATAGTAACGTTCAGGGCCTCGTAATGACGATGGAACACTCAAATTGCGTTGGGATTCAATACAACGACCTCCAGCCGACTTGTCTTCAAGGGGATATTGCTGCCTCGGGCACCTTATGGTCGTTCTCCTTTGAGACAAGATTTTCGAATCCGACGCAAAACTGATAGTTAATTGTAACGTTCAGGGCCTCCTAATGACGATGGAACACTCAAATTGCGTCGAGATTCAATACATCGTCCTCCAGCCGACTTGTCGACAAGGGTCTATTGTTGCCTCGGTCACCATATGGTCCTATAAAGGCACATTTGCATGCCGAGCGTGAGTTTCCTCGGAAACGCGAGATATTAATTAAATAAATAATCAGTGACAAATAAATAAAGCCTATGGCACACAACTGCAGCGCTGTGTCGCTGATAAAACAAAAGTACATTTTCGTTAGTCGTATGTTTGATTAAAAAAAAAAGGAGAGCTCTCGTTGAAGTGGTGCGAGAAGCACGTATTTTAGTTTATTGTTTGGCACACCGCCATATTTCATGATATAGAAAATTACTGCGAGTTGCAACCATACTAGGCACTCGATTCTGTAAAGAATTTATATTTATAAAAGTAAGTAGGATTATGAACTGTAGGCTTATTCATTGAATATATATCTGATTTAACTAAATGTGTAATTTTTTGTTTAGTAGACAATCACCTCTGTACGACGTTTTGGCATGGCTGGCAAATTATTGTAATATTGAAATTTAGATTATGAGTCCGCACCTACCGCAGCAGTCTTTGGAAACGATTTAATTACGAAGTCCGATTATTTCAGTTTTATTTCACGGTCAACTACGAGTAACATTGCCTTTACGAAAAAGCCATTGTCAAGCGTCTGATACCGAATAATCAAAACCTGACGACTCATAGGAGAGCCAATCATTCAGATAAAAATAATTAATATTTTATTTTATTTTATTTTATTTTATTTATTTTATATTGGCGACTGCGTGTCGGACTTGTTATTTTGTCATTTGTTACATTGTTCTCTTTGTTTCATGTGAAAAATCAACCTTCTGGTCCTGGACTTGACTATATGAGAAATAAAAAAAAATCAGAAGATATTTGCCAATTATAAAATTTTGCGGGAAGACGCAAAGAAGCTTCCAGCAAAATAAGGTAAGACGCAGCATCTTTGCATTAGCAGGCTTGACCAGACGTATAATTCAGTGTATTAGCTTATCAGTAAAATTCTGTAGTGTTTCTTTTCCGCATAACAGTTTCAGTGATAAATTTCATTCTCAGTACTTTTCCTTAAACAATAACTTCTGCAACAATACCAATACACGAGTGTACAATATGGCCGACTTCTGTACGATACGTTGTAACATGGACAGCAGCCATTAACAGTAATCCCATATTCAGTTTACATTTTTAAATTAACAAACAGCCATTGTTGCTACGAGCGAGTCATGCTCAACTGCATTTTATTTTAAAACCAGTGTCAAACATTAATTTCTTGAAATATATAGCACGTGTGGCATGGTAATAACTAGAAAACAATACGCAAAAATGGAACAGCAAAGACGTACTATTCAGACGCAATCCGACTCGGACGAGAGACAAATGTTAGAAAATGACTTTACGACAGCAACCGGTAGTGACGATACATCAAATATTGACGCAAGTGTCAACGGAAATTTTGACAATAGGCCGTCCACCACAAAAATTTCAAAGTCTCAGTCAGAGCCCATGTTAATACATGACGTCACGTCTAATGACGCGGCGGGGGCAGAGACCTTGCAAACAGTAAACATTGCCAACATGTTACAAATGCTAATGAAACAAAACGCAGAAAATATGGCAACCTTAAGGATGCAGAACGCGGAAAACATGGCAACCTTAAAGACACAAAATGAACAGTTAAAGACACAAAATGACGAAATTAAATCTGATCTCATAGCAATCAAGGCATGTAATGACACTTTGTGTAAACGTGTGGAACTTATAGACGCCACACTGACCGAACAGATGACTGAACTCAGTACGAAATTTTCCAAGCTTAATACGAGACAAGAAAAGACTACAAATGACGTAGCACTTTTACAGAAACAATTAAAAAACCTTAATGTCACGTGTGAAGCTCTTACTGAACAAATTCAAACATATCCTTCAGTACACGACAACCTTGAAAAACGAATTACTGACGTGCAGAATAAATTTGACGATGTTGAACAACACCTGACTGACATCTTACAATCTGATGCCACAGCTCATTTTCAAAATATTAATAAAGAATTTCATGATTGGGTAGAGAACAAAGACAAACATTTTGATAGATGCATACGTGAAAATTTACCAACAATTGTGCACGACTCCGTAGCGGAATACATCACTAATAACAAACAGCTGATTAGTGACGCAGTACAATCCGTCACTGCACCCATGAGACAATTCACCGATCAACCACAGTCTGAATGTAACGAAAATATCAGTCAAAATGTACAGTTCAGAAACCAATATACATTCGAGTATGACGCACACATACCGCACACCACAAACACACAAGAACAAAACACACCACGACTACAACACATACCACGACGTGCAACCACAAACACAAGCTATTATCATGGTAAACCACAGCAACATTATCGTAATTACTCGCCAGCTGAGCATTGCAGTAATTACAGTGGAACAAATCCATATCATAATGCAAAGGAAGACGAAAGCTTAATAAAACACAGGCAATTTCAGGCTTTTATCCCAGAGAAACGAACCATTCATCCGGTGATTTTTCTTAAATCTTTTAGTAACGCATTTCCACGCACTTGGAGTGACCGGAAAAAGATTTCATATATTGTCGGTTACATCCAAGGCGATGCAGCTGTCTGGGCATACAGTCAAGCTGACGTATGTACCACGTACAGTGAGTTTGAGCGTGCCTTTCTGAACAAATTCTGGTCGCAATCCGTCCAGGAGCGACTCAGGAGACAAATTTTAGAACCTGAAACTTTTAACAGTAAAAATGGTAACTTACGCAGATATTTTGAAAAATACTTGAACATGGGACATTTTTTAGACGAACCAGTCGCAACACGTGATATACTCCGAGCGTTGAAGGCCAAATTGCCTTTCAACATTAAGGAAAAACTTCTACATATCCCGGATGACGATTCAGATTATTTTTTAACAGCTTTAGATTCGGTTGACATGTTACTTGAAGATCAGCGCTTCGCGCGGCAAAACAGCAGCCACAGTGTTTACACTAGTGGTATGCAAAAACATGCAGGCTTGCCAACACAATTCTGGCGCGCCCACAGTTGGATACGCGGTACAACAAAAACAGCAAACTCACATGCCGTCTCAGTACGGAAATCAAAATCAACACGCGTATTCCAATACGAACAATAGTTACAACAGTAATAACATTTCATGCGGCAATCCATACAAAAGGCACCGCGGTAATAACTGCAACGGTAACAACGGATACAAAGGTAATAACAAAAACACAAACAGAAATAGAAATAATAATAACTACGAGCCAAGACAGCATCAAGGTTGGACTCGTAACGATCAGTACTTTCATTCAAACTCTGCTTTACCACAGCAGCCACCAGGTCAAAATTGGAGCATACCTTACGACCGACAGGTAAGTTATAATGCGCAACAGCAACAACAACCGCAAAAGTTTGGAGATCATAATAGGCAATATCCGAATGTGAATATAATAGAAATGACACCTGATGCACAACCTCAATCTGTGTCAGTACCTAGTACAAATGATAATCCAACAAACTAGAAACAGTCACTACTTTGCCCCAGGTCGTGGCTGAAGAATCCTTGGGGGGCGGCTTCAATGTTAATCAGTTATTTGACACCACACTTGAACAACAGAATAATGATATGCCGAGTAATTCTAAACAAAAACTACCTGTTTTATTTATAAGATACAACCACAATAACAATATATCAGATGAACTTTTACAAGACAGTACACAATGTCGTTTAAACACAAATGAAATTGTTTTAGCATCCACTACTGGTGTAGTAGGTGGGATTCCAACTACTATTATCCTAGATACAGGTGCAGCTGTGAGCGTTTTGTCTTTTAATTTTTATAAAAAGATGTGTGAATTGGAACCTGTGCCTGAGTTTCCTGCCCAAAACTGTAAAATTACTACTGCACTAGGTAATAAGTCATGTAGAGTTACGAAGCAAGTTTTTGTAAACGTTAAAATAGGTAATGGAACCGTACAATGGCCATTCCTGGTTGTACAAAACCTTGTGACAAATTGCATATTAGGAATAGATATTATGAGCGAGAAGGACTGCATTATAGACTTCTCCAAAGGTAAATGTATTTTAAATGATAAAGGCAGTGTAATTATTATTGATTTGGACAGGAGAACTCTAAAGCATGACAAACACTGTACAGGGTACAAGGTACAGTTAGTACTTGACAAAGACATTCAAGACATGCAAACACACTCATCAGACAGAGAGCTAATGGACTTGAAAACATTGCTTGATCATAAGATAAGTGAAGCTACAGCTCTCAGTGTACATGAACGTATAAAACTACAGGAAGTGTTATCCAAATATTTACAAGTTTTTACCAAACGATTAGGTGTTATCAACACGTATGTGTACAAGATTGAAGTTAAGCCTCACAAGATCTTCTACCATAAGACATATAACGTACCGTTATCTCAACGACCTGCTGTGTGGCAAGAATTAAAACAAATGTTAGACTGGAAGGTCATTGAACCATCCACCTCACCTTATTGTAGTCCTCTACTTGTTGTCAAAAAATCAAATGGAGGCATTAGGTTAGTGTTAGACGCACGAGCTATTAATGAAATAATTTTACCGTTTCACACAAAACCTGAAAATTTAGAAGAGCAATTACAGAAATTTCTAGATGCAAAATATTTTTCCACAATAGATCTCGCTAATTCGTTTTGGCAGGTGGGTATCACTCCTGATTCTCGGAAATATACTGCATTTATGTTCGGGGGGCGAACCTATCAGTTTTGTGTTCTACCCTTCGGACTGAATGTCAGCTCTGGGGTATTCATTACAGCCCTGGATACCGTGCTTGGCGACGATTTAGTTGAGACAGTCACACACTATGTAGATGGTATACTGATAGCTACACAATCCTGGAATGAACACGTTGACACACTTCAAAGAATTTTAGAAAAATTTGCACAAGCTGGAGTCACAGCCAACCTAAGAAAATCAAAATTTGGTTGCAGTGAGATAAAGTATTTAGGACATATCATTAATTCACAGGGCATACGTCCGGATCCCAGTAAATTAGATGCTATCAGAAACTTTCCTAGCCCTCGAACTAAAAAGCAGTTAAAATCATTCCTTGGGCTATGTTCATTTTTCAGACGTTTTTTGCCACAACCACTTTTGAACAGTAAACATCTGCTAAATCTACTCAGAAGGAATCAAGTTTGGATCTGGTCGGAACAGTGCCAGAATGACTTTAATACAATTAAACATGCTTTAGTGAATGCTAACATTTTGAGCCATCCAGATTTCAATTTAGATTTTTGTATGACTTGTGACGCTTCACGTACTGGCTTGGGCTGTTGCTTATTTCAAGTTGTAAAGAATAAAGAGGAGGAACAGATAAGAATTATTGGGTTTGCGAGTCGCACTCTAACTGAATGTGAGCGTACATACTCCACTACTGAGTTAGAAACACTTTCCATAGTATGGGCATTCAAGAAATTCAATTATTATTTATTTGGAAAACATACGGTAATTTACACCGATCACCAGGCCCTGACATTTTTGTTAACTTGTAAACTTGTACATCCTAGACTATCACGATGGGCAGTTACACTTCAGAACTACTCTTTTGAAATTAAGTACATAAGAGGTAAGGACAACACCATTGCAGACACTTTGTCTAGACTTCCACAAGGTATGAATGATACCAACAGTGACTTAGAAAATATAAATGACTACAGGATTCTCTTAATGCAAGACAAGCAGTATCACCAATATTATATTGATATGTGCAGAAACATGGCTGAATTACAAAAATCTGATCCTCACTGGTATAAGATAATAACATTACTGGTAGAAAAACACAACCATCCTTTGACTCAGTATTACAAGTTACACAATGATGTGTTATTTTACCGCCGACATCCAAATGCTACTAACTGGTGTGTATGCATTCCCAAAGAGTCTGAACGTAATCTAATTTGGCACACACACTTAGTTTGGGGTCATTATGGGACGAAAAAGTGTTTGGCAAAGCTCAGTACATACTGTTATTTTAGCAATATGAGAAGAAAAATTTACAGGGAACTAAAAACATGTGTCATATGTCAAAAATCAAAACCTCAGAATTTATCCACAAAAACAGATTTACATTCTATTTTACCTGGTAGACCCCTGGAAATTCTGTGTACTGACATTAGTGGACCGCATCCAGCAAGCTCTGGAGGCGTCAAATATATCTTAGCTTTTTACGATATATTTTCTAAACACGTAAAACTTTATGCTTTAAAATCCGCCACTGCAAATGCTATAATACGAAGATTCTCAAGTGATTACCTGACGCACGTGGGAAAACCTAAAGCAATTCTGTCAGATAATGCAGCATACTACTCTGGGTACAAATGGAGAAATTTCTTGAAGGACAATAACATTAAAAGTATATTTATTTCGAGGTTTAGTCCACAATGTAACGCGACTGAGAGACTTTTCCGAGAATTAAATCGATTCATGAGGACCTATATTTCATCAAAACATACTAATTGGGTGTCCTACCTAAGTCTTTTCGAAGACGTACACAATAACTTAAATATTTACGATACAAATTACACACCTAACGAGATCATGTTCAATTGCAAACAGAACGATCAGTGGATAGAACCATTACCTAAGTTGTCAGACAAGGAAATCACACCTGAACAGAAAATAAAAGAAGTATTGACTACGCTGACACATCACGCACAGATACGAAACAAACATCACAGAAACATAATAAAAAGAAAACAAAAATTCGAGGTAGGAATGCTTGTACTACTTCGTACTCATCATAAATCTGTTGCACTCAAACGACGCAACGCTAAGTGGCGTCTGCTATATGAAGGACCTTATATAATTGTTAACATACCGCACCCTGGTGCGTATCTGTTACAACATCGTAGAACTAACAAAATTATTGGGCTATACGCACACCGAGATCTTAGAGCATTTCATGCTGAATAATGTAAAAGTCATACCCATCAAAATATTGCTAAGCAACTCGAAAAACTCTGTTGCTACAACACAGATAATAAGTAGTATAGAAATTTTCATTTCAGCGTTCCAGAGTCGCAGTTGAAGACAGAAGAACTTTTCTTTCAACGCCGCGGTTCCACCGAGAAGACTGAATATTAAAGTAAAATTTATGATTACGTAGCAGTGAATGATATATAAATTTTTCACGGAACATTTGTGACTGTAGGTACCACTGACTTGCTATGACACCTGACGAACCGACAGACGTCATCTGTGAAGCGATCTTTTACTTCGAGAAATAGATTAGACGCACATCTCTCAGCAAGAAAAGCATCTACCAGTAGTCAAGGCCACACAGACACACTACACACACGCACAAAACGCGAGGAATCGAACATTTTCTCTCTCTTACTATTTTGAATATTTATTGAGTAGTGAAAACGCCTGGTCTTGCCTACTGATGTAATGAATGTTGTGTCTAACCTATCTTAATTTCAGATGACATCACAAAAAACATCGATAATATCCCAGCAAAACCGCTAAAGAGGATGTAAATATCTGCAATTCATGTAATCAAATATGACACAATGTAATAACCTATAGCTATGTAATGATGATGTAAACATGTTTATGTGCAACTGTATTATGTTTATGCTAAGAAAATATGTGACGTGTGTATGTATTATTACTTATGTTTTTTTTAAACTGATGTATAATGTAACTGTTACTGTGTGAAAATTTGAACGATAACGAGTGCCAAAATGTGAAAAGCTTTTTTTTAAAAAAAAAAAAAAAAAAAAAAAAATTGCGTAGTGAACCACTATTCACGGACATTAACGTACATTACTAAGTCTGCAACTACGCAGAAACCTATGTGAAAGAAACTGTTAATGACATTCATGATGCATCGTACTTTTGTTAACGCGATGAACGATTTCTTCGATGAGTAACCACGAACATTTAGGTGAGCTATATTAAAAAAAAAAAAAAAAAAACTGAATATGTGAAGTGCATAATTCGTGCATCGTCTAGCGACATTACTACAGTACCCAACTTCAAGATGTTAACTGGATTAAATGGACACAAAGTGCCTGTCCAGAAAACAACACGACAGGTGGAAGAATTTTGGTTGGAACTTCAGGGAATGAAATGTTCTCGAAATGTGACGGACACGCTTACCTGGACTGTCCAAGGATCGACGCCAGCTATGTGCCGTCCGAGGTTCTGCAACCAAGCTTCCACGGAATATCGAAAACGAACTGCATATGGACTAATTACTCGACGGGTCACGTCTGATCTGTAATAAACAATGCTTTTTGTCACAACGAACTGCATAACAACGACTATAATGGAAATAGGAAATGGACATGCTTATGTATCAATCACGTTGTTATACAACGATGTTACTGTGATCAAAAAAACTTTACCACGACGATACTAACCTGTAAAAAATTATTGTGCAGCAGATGAATATGAACTGTGATAACGACACCATGTGTATAGGTCAACGCACCTGAAAAATACGGACATTTTTCTTTGAAGCATTTCATTGCAATGCTATGTAACTAAGAACATTCAACAATCTAAAGTTGTATTGTATTATAACAAATATTGTAATTTTAAAACTAAGTTACCTGTCATAGAATGTAGACTTCATATGTAATCTTGGTGGAATATTTTCTTTGTGCAACGACTAAGAAATGCGCGCGCACACGAACAATATGAACTGCAATACTGTGCCGCGTGATCTAAATTTACGAAATAACGGCAGTGCCGTAGTTACACAGACGCTTCTGCGCATGCGCGCACTCTGTTTTGCCAACATAAGAACTTTTTCGGCGCACGCGCGTCATTCAAATTTTGTGTATAATATACAGTATAATGTAAGTCATGTAAATAGTTGTAGATAACTTAGATTTTCTTGTGCCTTTAGGTGAATTGCTCGCCTGCAGGTGTGTCCTTTCGCCTCGCAATTCAGGGGGCAATATAAAGGCACATTTGCATGACGAGCGTGAGTTTCCTCGGAAACGCGAGATATTAATTAAATAAATAATCAGTGACAAATAAATAAAGCCTATGGCACACAACTGCAGCGCTGTGTCGCTGATAAAACAAAAGTACATTTTCGTTAGTCGTATGTTTGATTAAAAAAAAAAAGGAGAGCTCTCGTTGAAGTGGTGCGAGAAGCACGTATTTTAGTTTATTGTTTGGCACACCGCCATATTTCATGATATAGAAAATTACTGCGAGTTGCAACCATACTAGGCACTCGATTCTGTAAAGAATTTATATTTATAAAAGTAAGTAGGATTATGAACTGTAGGCTTATTCATTGAATATATATCTGATTTAACTAAATGTGTAATTTTTTGTTTAGTAGACAATCACCTCTGTACGACGTTTTGGCATGGCTGGCAAATTATTGTAATATTGAAATTTAGATTATGAGTCCGCACCTACCGCAGCAGTCTTTGGAAACGATTTAATTACGAAGTCCGATTATTTCAGTTTTATTTCACGGTCAACTACGAGTAACATTGCCTTTACGAAAAAGCCATTGTCAAGCGTCTGATACCGAATAATCAAAACCTGACGACTCATAGGAGAGCCAATCATTCAGATAAAAATAATTAATATTTTATTTTATTTTATTTTATTTTATTTATTTTATAGTCCGTCTCCTGTGAGTCTAGAATTTCGAATCCGACGCAAAACTGATAGTTATTAGTAACGTTCAGGACCTCCTAATGACGATGGAACACTCAAATTGCGTCGAGATTCAATACATCGTCCTCAAGCCGACTTGTCTCTAAGGGGATATTGCTGCCTCGGGCACCATATGGGCTGTCTCCTGTGAGTCTAGATTTTCGAATATGACGCGAAACTGATAGTTTATTGTAACGTTCAGGGCTCCTAATGACGATGGAACACTCAAATTGCGTCGAGATTCCATACATCGTCCTCCAGCCGACTTGTCTCCAAGGGGATATTTCTGCCTCGGGCACCATATGGTCCGTCTCCTGTGAGTCTAGATTTTCGAATACGACGCAAAACTGATAGTTAATTGTAACGTTCAGGGCCTCCTACTGACGATGGAACACTCAAGTTGCGTCGCGATTCAATACATCGTCCGCCAGCTGACTAGTTTCCAAGGGCTCTATTGTTGCCTCGGGCGCCTTTTGATCTTTCTCCTGTGAGTCTAGATTCTCGAATCCGACCCAAAACTGATAGTTAATTGTAACATTCAGGGCCTCCTAATGACGATGGAACACTCAAATTGCGTCGCGATTCAATGCATCATCCACCAGCCGACTTTTCTCCAAGAGTCTATTGCTGCCTCTGGCACCTTATGGTCGTGCTCCTGTGAGTCTAGATTTTCGAATCCGACGCGAAACTGATAGTTAACAGTAACGTTCAGGGCATCCTAATGACGATGGAATCCTCAAATTGCGTCGAGATTCAACACATCGTCCTTCAGGCGACATGTCTCCGAGGGTCTATTGCTACCTCGGGCACCTTATGGTCGTTCCCCTCTGAGTCTACATTTTCGAATCCGACGCAAAACTGATAGTTAATAGTAACGTTCAGGGCCTCGTAATGACGATGGAACACTCAAATTGCGTCGGGATTCAATACAACGACCTCCAGCCGACTTGTCTTCAAGGGGATATTGCTGCCTCGGGCACCTTATGGTCGTTCACCTTTGAGACAAGATTTTCGAATCCGACGCAAAACTGATAGTTAATTGTAACGTTCAGGGCCTCGTAATGACGATGGAACACTCAAATTGCGTCGAGATTCCATACATCGTCCTCCAGCCGACTTGTCTCCAAGGGGATATTTCTGCCTCGGGCACCATATGGTCCGTCTCCTGTGAGTCTAGATTTTCGAATCCGACCCAAACCTGATAGTTAATTGTAACGTTCAGGGCCACCTATTGACGATGGAACACTCAAATTGCGTCGCGATTCAATACATCGTCCTCCAGCCGACTAGTTTCCAAGGGTCTATTGTTGCCTCGGGCGCCTTTTGATCGTTCTCCTGTGAGTCTAGATTATCGAATCCGACGCAAAACTGATAGTTAATTGTAATGCTCACGGCCTCTTAATGACGATGGAACACTCAAATTGCGTAGAGATAAAATACATCGTCCTCCAGCCGACTTGCCTACACGGGGATATTACTGCCTCGGCCACCATATGGTCCGTCTCCTGTGAGGTTAGATTATCGAATCCGACGCAAAACAGATAGTTAATTGTAACGTTCAGGGCCTCCTAATGACGATGGAACTCTCAGATTGCGTCGAGATTCAATACATCATCCTCCAGCCGACTTGTCTCCAAGGTGATATTGCTGCCTCGGGCACCTTATGGTCGTGCTCCTGTGAGTCTAGATTTTCGAATCCGACGCGGAGCTGATACTGAATTGTAACGTTCAGGGCCTCCTAATGACGATGGAACACTCAAATTGCGTCGAGATTCCATACATCGTCCTCCAGCCGACTTGTCTCCAAGGGGATATTTCTGCCTCGGGCACCATATGTTCCGTCTCCTGTGAGTCTAGATTATCGAATCCAACCGAAAACCGATAGTTAATTGTAACGTTCAGGGCCTCCTAATGACGATGGAACACTCAAATTGCGTCGAGATTAAATACATCGTCCTCCAGCCGACTTGTCTGCAAGGGTCTGTTGCTGCCTCTGGCACCTTATGGTCGTACTCCTGTGAGTCTAGATTTTCGAATCCGACGCGAAACTGATAGTTAATTGTAACATTCAGGGCCTCCTAATGACGATGGAACACTCAAATTGCGTCGAGATTCAATACATCGTCCTCCAGCCGACTTGTCGCCAAGGGTCTATTGTTGCCTCGGTCACCATATGGTCCGACTCCTGTGAGTCTAGAATTTCGAATCCGACGCGAAACTGATAGTTATTAGTAACGTTCGGGACCTCCTAATGACGATGGAACACTCAAAAATCGTCGAGATTCAACACATCGTCCTCCAGCCGACTTGTCTCGAAGGGTCTATTGCTGCCTCGGGCACCTTATCGTCGATTTCCTGTGAGTCTAGATTTTCGAATCCGAGGCTAAACTGAGAGTTAACTGTAACGTTCAGGGCCTCCTAATGACGATGGAACCCTCAAATTGCGTCGACAGTCAACACATCGTCCTTCAGGCGACATGTCTCCAAGGGACTATTGCTACCTCGGGCACCTTATGGTCGTTCCCCTCTGAGTCTACATTTTCGAATCCGACGCAAAACTGATAGTTAATAGTAACGTTCAGGGCCTCGTAATGCCGATGGAACACTCAAATTGCGTCGGGATTCAATACAACGGCCTCCAGCCGACTTGTCTTCAAGGGGATATTGCTGCCTCGGGCACCTTATGGTCGTTCTCCTTTGAGACAAGAATTTCGAATCCGACGCAAAACTGATAGTTAATTGTAACGTTCAGGGCCTCCTAATGACGATGGAACACTCAAATTGCGTCGAGATTCCATACATCGTCCTCCAATCGACTTGTCTCCAAGGGGATATTTCTGCCTCGGGCACCATATGGTCCGTCTCCTGTGAGTCTAGATTTTCGAATCCGACCCAAACCTGATAGTTAATTGTAACGTTCAGGGCCTCCTAATGACGATGGAACACTCAAATTGCGTCGCGATTCAATACATCGTCCTCCAGCCGACTAGTTTCCAAGGGTCTATTGTTGCCTCGGGCGCCTTTTGATCGTTCTCCTGTGAGTCTAGATTATCGAATCCGACGCAAAACTGATAGTTAATTGTAATGCTCACGGCCTCTTAATGACGATGGAACACTCAAATTGCGTAGTGATAAAATACATCGTCCTCCAGCCGACTTGCCTACACGGGGATATTACTGCCTCGGCCACCATATGGTCCGTCTCCTGTGAGGTTAGATTATCGAATCCGACGCAAAACTGATAGTTAATTGTAACGTTCAGGGCCTCCTAATGACGATGGAACACTCAGATTGCGTCGAGTTTAATACATCATCCTCCAGCCGACTTGTCTCCAAGGTGATATTGTGCCTCGGGCACCTTATGGTCGTGCTCCTGTGAGTCTAGATTTTCGAATCCGACGCGGAACTGATAGTGAATTGTAACGTTCAGGGCCTCCTAATGGCGATGGAACACTCAAATTGCGTCGAGATTCGATACATCGTCCTCCAGCCGACTTATCTCCAAGGGTCAATTGCTGCCGCGGGCTCCTTATTGTCGTTCTCCTGTGAGTCTAGATTATCGAATCCGACGCAAAACAGATCGTTAATTGTAACGTTGAGGGCCTCCTAATGACAATGGAACACTCAAATTGCGTCGAGATTCAATTCATCGCCCTTCGGCCAACTTGTCTCCAAGGGTCTATTCCTGCCTCGGGTACCTTATGGTCGTTCTCCTCTGAGTCAACATTTTTGAATCCGACGCAAAACTGATAGTAAATTGTAACGTTCAGGGCATCCTAATGACGATGGAACACTCAAATTGCGTCGAGATTCAATACATCGTCCTCCAGGCGACTTGTCTCCGAGGGTCTATTGGTACCTCGGGCACCTTATGGTCGTTCCCCTCTGAGTGTTCATTTTGGAATCCGACGCAAAACAGATAGTTAATTGTAACGTTCAGGGCCTCCTAATGACGATGGAACTCTCAAATTGCGTCGCGATTCAATGCATCTTCATCCAGCCGACTTTTCTCCAAGGGTCTATTGCTGCCTCTGGCCCCTTATGGTCGTTCTCCTGTGAGTCTAGATTTTCGATTCCGACGCGAAACTGACAATTAATTGTAACGTTCAGGGCATCCTATTGTCGATGGAAAACTCAAATTGCGTCGAGATACAATACATCGACCTCCAGCCGACTTGTCTCCAAGGGGATATTGCTGCCTCGGGCACCTTATAGTCGTTCTCCTGTGAGTCTAGGTTTTCGAATCCGACGCAAAACTAATGGTTAATTGTAACTTTCAGGGCCTCCTAATGACGATGGAACACTCAAATTACGTCGAGATTCAATACATCGTCCTCCAGCCGACTTGTCGCCAAGGGTCTATTGTTGCCTCGGTCACCATATGGTCCGTCTCCTGTGAGTCTACAATTTCGAATCCGACGCAAAACTGATAGTTAATAGTAACGTTCAGGACCTCCTAATGACGATGGAACACTCAAAAATCGTCGAGATTCAACACATCGTCCTCCAGCCGACTTGTCTCGAAGGGACTATTGCAGCGTCGGGCACCTTATCGTCGTTTTCCTGTGAGTCTAGATTGTCGAATCCGACGCAAAGCTGAGAGTCAATTGTAACGTTCAGGGCCTCCTAATGACGATGGAACACTCAAATTGCGTCGAGATTCAATACATCGTCCTCAAGCCGACTTGTCTCTAAGGGGATATTGCTGCCTCGGGCACCATATGGTCCGTCTCCTGTGGGTCTAGATTTTCGAATATGACGCGAAACTGATAGTTTATTGTAACGTTCAGGGCCTCCTAATGACGATGGAACACTTAAATTGCGTCGAGATTCAATACATCGTCCTCCAGCCGACTTGTCTCCAAGGTTCTATTGCTGCCGCGGGCTCCTTATGGTCGTTCTCCTGTGAGTCTAGATTTTCGAATCCGACGCAAAACTGATAGTAAATTTTAACGTTCAGGGCATACTAATGACGATAGAACACTCAAATTGCGTCGAGATTAAATACATCGTCCTCCAGCCGACTTGCTTACACGGGGATATTGCTGCCTCGGCCACCATATGGTACGTCTCCTGTGAGGTTAGATTTTGGAAACCGACGCAAAACCGATAGTTAATTGTAACTTTCAGTCCCTCCTAATGACAATGGAACACTCAAATTGCGTCGAGATTCAATTCATCGTCCTTCAGCCGACTTGTCCCCAAGGGTCTATTGCTGCCACGGGTACCTTATGGTCGTTCTCCTGTGAGTCACCATTTTCGAATCCGACGCAAAACTGATAGTAAATTGTAACGTTCAGGGCATCCTAATGACGATGGAACACTCAAATTGCGTCGAGAATCAATACATCGACCTCCAGGCGACTTGTCTCCGGTGGTCTATTGCTTCCTCGGGCACGTTATGGTCGTTCTCCTCTGTGTGTTTATTTTCGAATCCGACGCAAAAATGATAGTTAATTGAAACGCTCAGGGCCTCCTAATGACGATGGAACACTCAAATTGCGTCGAGATTAAATTCATCGTCCTCCAGCCGACTTGCCTACAAGGGGATATTGCTGCCTCGGGCAACATATGGTCCGTCTCCTGTGAGTCTAAATTTTCGAATCCGACGCTAAACTAAAAGTTAATTATAAGGTTCAGGGCCTCCTAATGACGATGGAACACTCAAATTGCCTCGAGATTCAATACATCGTCCTCCAGCCGACATGTCTCCAAGGATCTATGGCTGCCTCTGGCACCTTGTGCTCGTGCTCCTGTGAGTCTAGATTTTCGAATCCGACGCGAAACTGATAGTTAAATATACCGTTCAGGGCCTCCTAATGACGACGGAACACTGAAATTGCGTCGAGATTCAATACATCGTCCTCCAGACGACTTGTCTCCAAGGGGATACTGCTGCCTCGGGCCTCTTATGGTCGTTCTCCCTTGAGTCTAGATTTTCGCATCCGACGCAAAACTGATAGTTAATTGTAACGTTCAGGGCCTCCTAATGACGATCCAACACTCAAATTGCGTCGAGATTAAATAGATCGTCCTCCAGCCGACTTGCCTCCATGGGGATATTGCTGTCTCGGGCACCATATGCTCCGACTCCTGTGAGTCTAGATTTTCGAATCCGACGCGAAACTGATAGTTAATTGTAAAGTTCAGGGCCTCCTAATGACGATCCAACACTCAAATTGCGTCGCGATTCAATACATCGCCCTCCAGCCGACTTGTTTCCAAGGGTCTATTGTTGCCTCGGGCGCCTTTTGATCGTTCTCATGTGAGTCTAGATTATCGAATCCGACGCAAAGCTGATAGTTAATTGTTACGGTCACGGCCTCCTAATGACGATGGAACACTCAAATTGCGTCGAATTCAATACATCGTCCTCCAGCCAATTTGTCTCCAAGGGTCTATTGCTGCTTCTGGCACCTTATGATCGTGCTCCTGTGAGTCTAGATTTTCAAATCCGACCGGAAACCGATAGTTAATTAGATCGTTCAGGGCCTCCTAATGACGATGGAACACTCAAATTGCGTCGAGATTCAACACATCGTCCTCAAGCCGACTTGTCTCCAAGGGGATATTGCTGCCTCGGTCACCATATGGTCCGTCTCCTGTGATTCTAGATTTTCGAATACGACGCGAAACTGATATTTAATTGTAACGTTCAGGGCCTCCTAATGACGATGTAACACTCAAATTGCGTCGAGATTCAATACATCGTCCTACAGACGACTTGTCTCCGAGTGTCTATTGCTACCTCGGGAACCTTATGGTCGTTCTCCTCTGAGTCTACATTTTCAAATGCGACGCAAAACTGATAGTTAATTGTAACGTTCAGGGCCTCCTAATGACGATGCAACACTCAAATTGCGTCGAGATTCAATACATCGTCCTCAAGCCGACTTGTCTCCAAGGGGATATTGCTGCCTCGGGCACCATATGGTCCGTCTCCTGTGAGTCTAGATTATCGAATCAGACGCGAATCTGATAGTTAATTGTAACGTTCAGGGCCTCCTAATGACGATGCAACACTCAAATTGCGTCGAGATTCAATACATCGTCCTCCAGCCGACTTGTTTCCAAGGGTCTATTGTTGCCTCGGGCGCCTTTGATCGTTCTCCTTTGAGGCTAGATTATCGAATCCGACGCAAAACTGATAGTTAATTGTTACGGTCACGGCCTCCTAATGACGATGGAACACTCAAATTGCGTCGAATTCAATACATCGTCCTCCAGCCAATTTGTCTCCAAGGGTCTATTGCTGCTTCTGGCACCTTATGATCGTGCTCCTGTGAGTCTAGATTTTCAAATCCGACCGGAAACCGATAGTTAATTACACCTTTCAGGGCCTCCTAATGACGATGGGACACTCAAACTACGTCGAGATTCAATACATCGTCCTCAAGCCGACTTGTCTCCAAGGGGATATTGCTGGCTCGGGCACCATATGGTCCGTCTCCTGTGAGTCTACATTTTCGAATCCGACGCAAAATTGATGGTCAATTGTAACGTTCAGGGCCTCGTAATGACGATGGAACACTCAAGTTGCGTCGAGATTAAATACATCGTCCTCCAGCCGACTTGCCTACAAGGGAATATTGCTGCCTCGGACACCTTATGGTCGTTCTCCTGTGAGTCTAGATTTTCGAATCCGACGCAAAATAGGATGGTTAATTGTAACGTTAATGGCTACTAATGACGATGGAACACTCAAATTGCGTCGAGATTCAGTACATTGTCCTCCAGCCGACTTGTCTCCAAGGCGATGTTGCTATCTCTGGCCTCTCATGGTCGTTCTACAGTGAGTCTAGATTTTCAAATCCGACGCAAAACTGATTGTTAATTGTAACGTTCAGGGCCTCCTAATGACGATGGAACACTCAAATTGCATCGCGATTCAATGCATCGTCCCACAGCCGACTTTCCTCCAAGGGTCTATTGCTGCCTCTGGTACCTTATGGTCGTACTCCTGTGAGTCGAGATTTTCGAATCCGACGCGAAACTGATTGTTAATTGTAACGTTCAGGGCATCCTAATGACGATGGAAAACTCAAATTGCGTCGAGATTCAATACATCGTCCTCAAGCCGACTTGCCTCCAAGGGTCTATTGCTGCCTCTGGCACCTTATGGTCGTTTTGATGTGAGTCTAGATTTTCGATTCCGACGCTAAACTGAGAGTTAATTGTAACGTTCAGGGCCTCCAAATGTCGATGGAACACTCACATTGCGTCGAGATTCAATACATCGTCCTGAGGCCGACTCTTCTCCAAGGGTCTATTGCTGCCTCTGGGACATTATGGTCGTACTCCTGTGAGTATAGATTTTTCGAATCCGACGCGAAACTGATAGTTAATTGTAACGTTCAGGGCATCCTAATGTCGATGGAACACTCAAATTGCGTCGAGATTCAATACATCGTCCTCAAGGCGACTTGTCTCCGAGGGTCTATTGCTGCCTCGGGCTCCCTATGGTCGTTCTCCTCTGAGTCTACATTTTCGAATCCGACGCAAAACTGATAGTTAATTGTAACGTGCAGGGCCTCCTAATAACGATGGAACACTCAAATTGCGTAGAGATTCAATAGATCGACCTCCAGCCGACTTGTCTCCAAGGGGATATTGCTGCCTCGGGCACCTTATGGTCGTTCTCCTGTGAGTGTAGATTTTCGAATCCGACGCAAAACTCTTAGTTAATTGTAACGTTCAGAGCCTCCTAATGGCGATGGACAACTCAAATTGCGTCGAGATTCAATACATCGTCCTCCAGCCGACTTGTCTCCAAGGGGATACTGCTGCCTCGGGCACCTTAGGGTCGTTGTCCTGTGAGTCTAGATTTTCGAATCCGACGAAAACTGATAGTTAATTGTAACGTTCAGGGCCTCCTAATGACGATGGAACACTCAAATTGCGTCGAATTCAATACATCGTCCTAAAGCCGATTTGTCTCCAAGGGTCTATTGCTGCTTCTGGCACCTTATGATCGTGCTCCTGTGAGTCTAGATTTTCAAATCCGACCGGAAGCTGATAGTTAATTATAACGTTCAGGGCCTCCTAATGACGATGTAACACTCAAATTGCGTCGAGATTCAATACATCGTCCTCAAGCTGACTTATCTCCAAGGGGATATTGCTGCCTCGGGCACCATATGGTCCGTCTCCTGTGAGTCTAGATTTTCGAATACGACGCGAAACTGACATTTAATTGTAACGTTCAGGGCCTCCTAATGACGATGTAACACTCAAATTGCGTCGAGATTCAATACATCGTCCTACAGACGACTTGTCTCCGAGTGTCCATTGCTACCTCGGGAACCTTATGGTCGTTCTCCTCTGAGTCTACATTTTCAAATCCGACGCAAAACTGATAGTTAATTGTAACGTTCAGGGCCTCCTAATGACGATGGAACACTCAAATTGCGTCGAGATTCAATACATCGTCCTCAAGCCGACTTGTCTCCAAGGGGATATTGCTGCCTCGGGCACCATATGGTCCGTCTCCTGTGAGTCTAGATTATCGAATCAGACGCGAATCTGATAGTTAATTGTAACGTTCAGGGCCTCCTAATGACGATGGAACACTCAAATTGGGTCGAGATTCAATACATCGTCCTCCAGCCGACTTGTTTCCAAGGGTCTATTGTTGCCGCGGGCGCCTTTGATCGTTCTCCTTTGAGGGTAGATTATCGAATCCGACGCAAAACTGATAGTTAATTGTAACGTTCACGGCCCCCTAATGACGATGGAACACTCAAATTGCGTCAAGATTCAATACATCGTCCTCCAGCCGATTTGTCTCCAAGGGTCTATTGCTGCATCTGGCACCTTATGATCTTGCTCCTGTGAGTTTATATTTTCGAATCCGACGCGAATCTGAGAGTTAATTACACCTTTCAGGGCCTCCTAATGACGATGGGACACTCAAACTACGTCGAGATTCAATACATCGTCCTCCAGCCGACTTGCCTACAAGGGGATATTGCTGCCTCGGGCACCATATGGTCCGTCCCCTGTAAGCCTAAATTTTCGAATCCGACGCAAAACTGATAGTTAATTGTAAGGTTCAGGGCCTCCTAATGACGATGGAACACTCAAATTGCGTCGCGATTCAATACATCGGCCTCCAGCCGACTTGTTTCCAAGGGTCTATTGTTGCCTCGGGCGCCTTTTGATCGTTCTCCTGTGAGTATAGATTATCGAATCCGACGCAAAACTGATAGTTAATTGTAACGTTCACGGCCCCCTAAGGGCGATGGAACACTCAAATTGCGTCGAGATTCAATACATCGTCCTCCAGCCGACTTGTCTCCAAGGGAATATTGCTGCCTCGGACACCTTATGGTCGTTCTCCTGTGAGTCTAGATTTTCGAATCCGACGCAAAATAGGATGGTTAATTGTAACGTTAATGGCCTCCTAATGACAATGGAACACTCAAATTGCGTCGAGATTCAGTACATTCTCCTCCAGCCGACTTGTCTCGAAGGCGATGTTAGTATCTCGGGCCTCTCATGGTCGTTCTACAGTGAGTCTAGATTTTCGAATCCGACGCAAAACTGATAGTTAATTGTAACGTTCAGGGCCTCCTAATGACGATGGAACACTCAAATTGCGTCGAGATTCAATACATCGTCCTCCAGCCGACTTGTCTCCAAAGGGATATTGCTGCCTCGGGCACCTTATTTTCCTTCTCCTGAAAGTCTAGGTTTTCGAATCCCAGGCATAACTAATAGTTCAGTACCTCCTAATGACGATGGAACACTCAAATTGCGTCGAGAATCAATTCATCGTCCTCAAGGCGACTTGTCTCCGAGGATCTATTGCTGCCTCGGGCACATTATGGTCGTTCTCCTCTGAGCCTACATTTTCGAATCCGACGCAAAACTGATAATTAATTGTAACGTTCAGGGCCTCCTAATGACGATGGAACACTCAAATTGCGTCGAGATTCAATACATCGTCCTCCAGCCGACTTGTCTCCAAAGGGATATTGCTGCCTCGGGCACCTTATTTTCCTTCTCCTGAAAGTCTAGGTTTTCGAATCCTAGGCATAACTAATAGTTCAGTACCTCCTAATGACGATGGAACACTCAAATTGCGTCGAGAATCAATTCATCGTCCTCAAGGCGACTTGTCTCCGAGGATCTATTGCTGCCTCGGGCACATTATGGTCGTTCTCCTCTGAGCCTACATTTTCGAATCCGACGCAAAACTGATAATTAATTGTAACGTTCAGGGCCTCCTAATGACGATGGAACACTCAAATTGCGTCGAGATTCAATACATCGACCTCCAGCCGACTTGTCTCCAAGGGGATATTGCTGCCTCGGGCACCTTATGGTCGTTCTCCTGTGAGTCTAGATTTTCGAATCTAACGCAAAACTGATAGTTAATTGTAACGTTCAGGGCCTCCTAATGACGATGGGAGACTCAAATTGCGTCGAGATTAAATACATCGTCCTCCAGCCGACTTGCCTCCAGAGGGATATTGTTGCCCCGGGCAATATATGGTGCGTCTCCTGTGAGTCTAGATTTTCGACTCCGACGCAAAACTGATAGTTAATTGTAAAGTTCAGGGCCTCCTAATGACGATGGAACACTCAAATTGCGTCGAGATTCAATACATCGTCCTCCAGACGACTTGTTTCCAAGGGTCTGTTGGTGCCTCGGGCGCCTTTTGATCGTGCTCCTGTGAGTCTAGATTTTCGAATCCGACGCGAAACTGATAGTTAATTGTAACGTTTCTGGGCCTCCTAATGACGATGGAACACTCAAATTGCATCGAGATTCAATACATCGTCCTCCATCCGACTCGTCTCCAAGGCTCTATTGCTGCCTCAGGCACCATATGGTCTGTCTGTTGTGAGTCGAGATTTTCGAATCCGACGCAAAACTGATAGTTAATTGTATCGATCAGAGCCTCCAAATGACGATGGAACACTGAAGTTGCGTCGAGATTCAAAACGTCGGCCTCCAGCCAACTTGCCTCCAAGGGTGTATTGCTGCATCGGGCACCTTGTGGTCGTTCTCCTGTGAGTCTAGATTTTCGAATCCGACGCATAACTGATAGTTAATTGTAACATTCAGGGCATCCTAATGACGATGGAACTCTCAGATTGCGTCGATATTCAATACAACGTCCTCCAGCCGACTTGTCTCCAAGGGGATATTGCTGCCTCGGTCACCTTATGGTCGGTCTCCTGTAAGTCTAGATTTTCGAATCCGACGCAAAACTGATAGTTAATTGTAATGTTCTGGGCCACCTAATGACGATGGAACACGCAAATTGCGTCGAGATTCAATACATCGTCTTCCAGCCGACTTGTCTCAAAGGGTCTATTGCTGCCTCGGTCACCATATGGTCCGCTTCCTGTGAGTCTAGAATTTCGAATCCGGCGCAAAACTGAGAGTGAATTGTAACGTTCAGGGCCTCCTAATGACGATGGAACACTCAAATTGCGTCGAGTTTCAATACATCGTCCTCAAGCCGACTTGTCTCCAAGGGTCTATTGCTGCCTCTGGCACCTTAATGTCGTGCTCCTGTGAGTCTAGTTTTTCGAATCCAACTCAAAACTGATAGTGAACTGTAAAGTTCAGGGCCTCCTAATGACGATGGAACACTCAAATTGCGTCGAGATTCAATACATCGTACTCCAGCCGACTTGTCTCCAAAGGGATATTGCTGCCTCGGGCACCTTATTTTCCTTCTCCTGTAAGTCTAGGTTTTCGAATCCGAGGCAAAACTGATATTACAGTACCTCCTAATGACGATGGAACACTCAAATTGCGTCGAGATTCAATACATCGTCCTCAAGGCGACTTGACTCCGAGGGTCTATTGCTGCCTCGGGCACATTATGGTCGTTCTCCTCTGAGTCTACATTTTCGAATCCGACGCAAAACTGATAGTTAATTGTAACGTTCAGGGCCTCCTAATGACGATGGAACACTCAAATTGCGTCGAGATTCAATACATCGACCTCCAGCCGACCTGTCTCCAAGGGGATATTGCTGCCTCGGGCACCTTATTGTCGTTCTCCTGTGAGTCTAGATTTTCGAATCCGACGCCAAACTGATAGTTAATTGTAACGTTCATGGCCTCCTAATGACGATGGAACACTCAAATTGCGTCGAGATTAAATACATCGTCCTCCAGCTGACTTGCCTCCAGAGGGATTTTGTTGTCTCGGGCACCATATGGTGCGTCCCCTGTGAGTCTAGATTTTCGAATCCGACGCATAACTGATAGTTAATTGTAACATTCAGGGCATCCTAATGACGATGGAACTCTCAGATTGCGTCGATATTCAATACAACGTCGTCCAGCCGACTTGTCTCCAAGGGGATATTGCTGCCTCGGTCACCTTATGGTCGGTCTCCTTTAAGTCTAGATTTTCGAATCCGACGCAAAACTGATAGTTAATTTTAATGTTCTGGGCCTCCTAATGACGATGGAACACGCAAATTGCGTCGAGATTCAATACATCGTCTTCCAGCCGACTTGTCTCAAAGGGTCTATTGCTGCCTCGGTCACCATATGGTCCGCTTCTGTGAGTCTAGAATTTCGAATCCAACGCAAAACTGATAGTGAACCGTAATGTTCAGGGCCTCCTAATGACGATGGAACACTCAAATTGCGTCGAGATTCAATACATAGTCGTCCAGCCGACTTGTCTCCAAGGGGATATTGCTGCCTCGGGCACATTAGGGTCGTTCTCCTTTAAGTCTAGATTTTCGAATCCGACGCAAAACTGAGAGTCAATTGCAACTTTCAGGGCCTCCTAATGACGATGGAACACTTAAATTGCGTCGAGATTCAATACATCGTCCTTCAGCCGACTTGTCTTCAAGGGTCTATTGCTGCCTCGGGCACCTTACGGACGTTCTTCTGTGAGTCTAGATTTTCGAATCCGACGCAAAACTGATAGTTAATTGTAACGCTCAGGGCCCCCTAATGACGATGGAACACTCAAATTACGTCGAGATTCAATACATCGTCCTCCAGCCGACGTGTCTCCAAGGGGATATTGCTCCATCGGGCATCATATGGTCCGTCTCCTGTGAGTCTAGATTTTCGAATCCGACCAAAACTGATAGTTAATTGTAACGTTCAGGGCCTCCTAATGACGATGGAACACTCAAATTGCGTCGCGATTCTATACATCGTCAATCAGCATACTTGTTTCCAAGGGTCTATTGTTGCCTCGGGTGCCATTTGGTCGCTCTCCTGTGAGTCTAGATTATCGAATCCGCCGCAACACTGATAGTTAATTGTAACGTTCACGGCCTCCTAATGAAGATGGAACACTCAAATTGCGTCGAGATTCAATACATCGTCCTCCAGCCGACGTGTCTCCAAGGGGATATTGCTCCATCGGGCATCATATGGTCCGTCTCCTGTGAGTCTAGATTTTCGAATCCGACCAAAGCTGATAGTTAATTGTAACGTTCAGGGCCTCCTAATGACGATGGAACACTCAAATTGCGTCGCGATTCAATACATCGTCAATCAGCATACTTGTTTCCAAGGGACTATTGTTGCCTCGGGTGCCATTTGGTCGCTCTCCTGTGAGTCTAGATTATCGAATCCGCCGCAAAACTGATAGTTAATTGTAACGTTCACGGCCTCCTAATGAAGATGGAACACTCAAATTGCGTCGAGATTCAATACATCGTCCTCCTGCCGACTTGTCTCCAAGGGTCAATTGCTGCCTCTGGCACCCATTGGTCGTGCTCCTGTGAGTCTCGATTTTCGAATCTGACGCGAAACTGATAGTTAATTATAACAATCGTGGCCTCTTAATGACGATGGAACACTCAAATTGCGTCGAGATTCAATGTATCGTCCTCCAGCCGACTTGACCCCAAGGGGATATTGCAGCCACGGGCACCTTATTTTCCTTCTCCTGTGAGTCCAGATTTTCAAATCCGACGCAAAACTGATAGTTAATTGTATTGTTCAGGGCCTCCTAATGACGATGGAGCACTCAAATTGCGTCGAGATTCAATACATCGTCCATCAGCCGACTTGTCTCCAAAGGATATATTGCTGCCTCGGTCACCTTATAGTCCGTCTCCTGTGAGTCTAGATTTTCGAATCCGACGAAAAAACTGATAGTTAATTGTAAAGTTCATGGTCTCCTAATGACGATGGAACACTCAAATTGCGTCGCGATTATATACATCGTCCTCCAGGCGATTTGTCTCCAAGGGGTCTGTTAATGCCTGTGGCACCTAATGGTCGTTCTCCTGAGAGTCTAGATTTTCGAATCCGACGCAAAACTGATAGTTCAGTACCTCCTAATGACGATGGAACACTCAAATAGCGTAGAGATTCAATACATCGTACTCTAGGCGACTTGTCTCCAAGGGGATATTGCTGCTTCGGACAACTAATGGTTGTTCTCCTGTGAGTCTAGATTTTCGAATCCGACGCAAAACTGATAGTTAATTGTACCGATCAGTGCCTCTCAATGACGATGGAACACTCAAATTGCGTCAAGATTCAATACATCGTCCTCCAGCCGACTTGTCTCCAAGGGGATATTGCTGCCTCGGTCACCTTATAGTCCGTCTCCTGTGAGTCTACATTTTCGAATCCAACGCAAAACTGATAGTTAATTGTAATGTTCAGGGCCTCCTAATGGCGATGGAACACGCAAATTGCGTCGAGATTCAATACATCGTCTTCCAGCCGACTTGTCTCAAAGGGTCTATTGCTGCCTCGGTCACCATATGGTCCGCTTCCTGTGAGTCTAGAATTTCGAATCCGACGCAAAACTGAGAGTTAATTGTAACGTTCAGGGCTTCCTAATGACGATGGAACACTCAAATTGCGTCGAGTTTCAATACATCGTCCTCAAGCCGACTTGTCTCCAAGGGTCTATTGCTGCCTCTGGCACCGTAAGGTCGTGCTCCTGTGAGTCTAGTTTTTCCAATCCGACGCAAAACTGATAGTTAACTGTAATGTTCAGGGCCTAATAATGACGATAGAAAACTCAAATTGCGTCGAGATTCAATACGTCGTCCTCCAGCCGACTTGTCTCCGAGGGTCTATTCTGCCTCGGGCACCATATGGTCCGTCTCCTGTGAGTCTAGATTTTCGAATCCGACGCAAAACTGATAGTTAATTGTAACGTTCAGGGCCTCCTAATGACGATGGAACACTCAAATTGCGTCGAGATTCAATACATCGTCCTCCAGCCGACTTGTCTCCAAAGGGATATTCCTGCCTCGGGCACCTTATTTTCCTTCTCCTGAAAGTCTAGGTTTTCGAATCCGAGGCATAACTAATAGTTCAGTACCTCCTAATGACGATGGAACACTCAAATTGCGTCGAGAATCAATTCATCGTCCTCAAGGCGACTTGTCTCCGAGGGTCTATTGCTGCCTCGGGCACATTATGGTCGTTCTCCTCTGAGCCTACATTTTCGAATCCGACGCAAAACTGATAATTAATTGTAACGTTCAGGGCCTCCTAATGACGATGGAACACTCAAATTGCGTCGAGATTCAATACATCGACCTCCAGCCGACTTGTCTCCAAGGGGATATTGCTGCCTCGGGCACCTTATGGTCGTTCTCCTGTGAGTCTAGATTTTCGAATCTAACGCAAAACTGATAGTTAATTGTAACGTACAGGGCCTCCTAATGACGATGGGACACTCAAATTGCGTCGAGATTAAATACATCGTCCTCCAGCCGACTTGCCTCCAGAGGGATATTGTTGCCCCGGGCACCATATGGTGCGTCTCCTGTGAGTCTAGATTTTCGAATCCGACGCAAAACTGATAGTTAATTGTAAAGATCAGGGCCTCCTAATGACGATGGAACACTCAAATTGCGTCGAGATTCAATACATCGTCCTCCAGACGACTTGTTTCCAAGGGTCTGTTGGTGCCTCGGGCACCTTTTGATCGTGCTCCTGTGAGTCTAGATTTTCGAATATGACGCGAAACTGATAGTTAATTGTAACGTTTCTGGGCCTCCTAATGACGATGGAACACTCAAATTGCATCGAGATTCAATACATCGTCCTCCATCCGACTCGTCTCCAAGGCTCTATTGCTGCCTCGGGCACCATATGGTCTGTCTCCTGTGAGTCCAGATTTTCGAATCCGACGCAAAACTGATAGTTAATTGTATCGATCAGAGCCTCCAAATGACGATGGAACACTGAAGTTGCGTCGAGATTCAATACGTCGACCTCCAGCCGACTTGTCTCCAAGGGGATATTGCTGCCTCGGGCACCTTATGGTCGTTCTCCTGTGAGTCTAGATTTTCGAATCTAACGCAAAACTGATAGTTAATTGTAACATTCAGGGCATCCTAATGACGATGGAACTCTCAGATTGCGTCGATATTCAATACAACGTCCTCCAGCCGACTTGTCTCCAAGGGGATATTGCTGCCTCGGTCACCTTATGGTCGGTCTCCTGTAAGTCTAGATTTTCGAATCCGACGCAAAACTGATAGTTAATTTTAATGTTCTGGGCCTCCTAATGACGATGGAACACGCAAATTGCGTCGAGATTCAATACATCGTCTTCCAGCCGACTTGTCTCAAAGGGTCTATTGCTGCCTCGGTCACCATATGGTCCGCTTCCTGTGAGTCTAGAATTTCGAATCCGGCGCAAAACTGAGAGTGAATTGTAACGTTCAGGGCCTCCTAATGACGATGGAACACTCAAATTGCGTCGAGTTTCAATACATCGTCCTCAAGCCGACTTGTCTCCAAGGGTCTATTGCTGCCTCTGGCACCTTAATGTCGTGCTCCTGTGAGTCTAGTTTTTCGAATCCAACGCAAAACTGATAGTGAACCGTAATGTTCAGGGCCTCCTAATGACGATGGAACACCCAAATTGCGTCGAGATTCAATACATCGTCCTCCAGCCGACTTGTCTCCAAAGGGATATTGCTACCTCGGGCACCTTATTTTCCTTCTCCTGTAAGTCTAGGTTTTCGAATCCGAGGCAAAACTGATATTACAGTACCTCCTAATGACGATAGAACACTCAAATTGCGTCGAGATTCAATACATCGTCCTCAAGGCGACTTGACTCCGAGGGTCTATTGCTGCCTCGGGCACATTATGGTCGTTCTCCTCTGAGTCTACATTTTCGAATCCGACGCAAAACTGATAGTTAATTGTAACGTTCAGGGCCTCCTAATGACGATGGAACACTCAAATTGCGTCGAGATTCAATACATCGACCTCCAGCCGACCTGTCTCCAAGGGGATATTGCTGCCTCGGGCACCTTATGGTCGTTCTCCTGTGAGTCTAGATTTTCGAATCCGACGCAAAACTGATAGTTAATTGTAACGTTCATGGCCTCCTAATGACGATGGAACACTCAAATTGCGTCGAGATTAAATACATCGTCCTCCAGCTGACTTGCCTCCAGAGGGATATTGCTGCCTCGGGCACCATATGGTCTGTCTCCTGTGAGTCTAGATTTTCGAATCCGACGCAAAACTGATAATGAATTGTATCGATCAGAGCCTCCCAATGACGATGAAACACTGAAGTTGCGTCGAGATTCAATACGTCGGCCTCCAGCAAACTTGCCTCCAAGGGTCTATTGCTGCATCGGGCACCTTGTGGTCGTTCTCCTGTAAGTCTAGATTTTCGAATCCGACGCATAACTGATAGTTAATTGTAACATTCAGGGCATCCTAATGACGATGGAACTCTCAGATTGCGTCGATATTCAATACAACGTCCTCCAGCCGACTTGTCTCCAAGGGGATATTGCTGCTTCGGTCACCTTATGGTCGGTCTCCTGTAAGTCTAGATTTTCGAATCCGACGCAAAACTGATAGTTAATTGTAATGTTCTGGGCCTCCTAATGACGATGGAACACGCAAATTACGTCGAGATTCAATACATCGTCTTCCAGCCGACTTGTCTCAAAGGGTATATTGCTGCCTCGGTCACCTTAATGTCGTGCTCCTGTGAGTCTAGTTTTTCGAATCCAACGCAAAACTGATAGTTAACTGTAATGTTCAGGGCCTCCTAATGACGATGGAACACTCAAATTGCGTCGAGATTCAATACATCGTCCTCCAGCCGACTTGTCTCCAAAGGGATATTGCTGCCTCGGGCACCTTATTTTCCTTCTCCTGTAAGACTAGGTTTTCGAATCCGAGGCAAAACTGATATTACAGTACCTCCTAATGACGATGGAACACTCAAATTGCGTCGAGATTCAATACATCGTCCTCAAGGCGACTTGCCTCCGAGGGTCTATTGCTGCCTCGGGCACATTATGGTCGTTCTCCTCTGAGTCTACATTTTCGAATCCGACGCAAAACTGATAGTTAATTGTAACGTTCAGGGCCTCCTAATGACGATGGAACACTCAAATTGCGTCGAGATTCAATACATCGACCTCCAGCCGACCTGTCTCCAAGGGGATATTGCTGCCTCGGGCACCTTATGGTCGTTCTCCTGTGAGTCTAGATTTTCGAATCCGACGCAAAACTGATAGTTAATTGTAACGTTCATGGCCTCCTAATGACGATGGAACACTCAAATTGCGTCGAGATTAAATATATCGTCCTCCAGCTGACATGCCTCCAGAGGGATATTGTTGTCTCGGGCACGATATGGTGCGTCTCCTGTGAGTCTAGATTTACGAATCCGACGCAAAACTGATAATTAATTGTAAAGTTCAGGGCCTCCTAATGACGACGGAACCCTCGAATTGCGTCGAGATTCAATACATCGTCCTCAAGGCGAATTGACTCTGAGGGTCTATTGCTGCCTCGGGCACATTATGGTCGTTCTCCTCTGAGTCTACAATTTCGAATCCGACGCAAAACTGATAGTTAATTGTAACGTTCAGGGCCTCCTAATGACGATGGAACACTCAAATTGCGTCGAGATTCAATACATCGTCCTCCAGCCGACTTGTTTCCAAGTGTCTGTTGGTGCCTCGGGCGCCTTTTGATCGTGCTCCTGTGAGTCTAGATTCTCGAATCCGACGCATAACTGATAGTTAATTGTAACATTCAGGGCATCCTAATGACGATGGAACTCTCAGATTGCGTTGATATTCAATACATCGACCTCCAGCCGACCTGTCTCCAAGGGGATATTGTTGCCTCGGGCACCTTATGGTCGTTCTCCTGTGAGTCTAGATTTTCCAATCCGACGCAATACTGGTGGTTAATTGTAACGTTCATGGCCTCCTAATGACGATGGAAGACATAAATTGCGTCGAGATTAAATACATCGTCCTCCAGCTGACTTGCCTCCAGAGGGATATTGCTGCCTCGGGCACATTATGGTCGTTCTCCTCTGAGTCTACATTTTCGAATCCGACGCAAAACTGATAGTTAATTGTAACGTTCAGGGCCTCCTAATGACGATGGAACACTCAAATTGCGTCGAGATTCAATACATCGTCCTCCAGCCGACTTGTTTCCAAGGGTCTGTTGGTGCCTCGGGCGCCTTTTGATCGTGCTCCTGTGAGTCTAGATTCTCGAATCCGACGCATAACTGATAGTTAATTGTAACATTCAGGGCATCCTAATGACGATGGAACTCTCAGATTGCGTCGATATTCAATACATCGACCTCCAGCCGACCTGTCTCCAAGGGGATATTGCTACCTCGGGCACCTTATGGTCGTTCTCCTGTGAGTCTAGATTTTCCAATCCGACGCAAAACTGGTAGTTAATTGTAACGTTCATGGCCTCCTAATGACGATGGAAGACATAAATTGCGTCGAGATTAAATACATCGTCCTCCAGTTGACTTGCCTCCAGAGGGATATTGTTGTCTCGGGCACCATATGGTGCGTCTCCTGTGAGTCTAGATTTTCGAATCCGACGCAAAACTCATAGTTAATTGTAACGTTCATGGCCTCCTAATGACGATGGAACACTCAAATTGCGTCGAGATTCAATACGTCGGCCACCAGCCAACTTGCCTCCAAGGGTCTATTGCTGCATCGGGCACCTTGTGGTCGTTCTCCTGTGAGTCTAGATTTTCGAATCCGACGCAAAACTGATAGTTAATTGTAACGTTCATGGCCTCCTAATGACGATGGAACACTCAAATGGCGTCGAGATTAAATACATCGTCCTCCAGCTGACTTGCCTCCAGAGGGATATTGTTGTCTCGGGCACCATATGGTGCGTCTCCTGTGAGTCTAGATTTTCGAATCCGACGCAAAACTGATAATTAATTGTAAAGTTCAGGGCCTCCTAATGACGACGGTACACTCAAATTGCGTCGAGATTCAATACATCGTCCTCAAGGCGACTTGACTCCGAGGGTCTATTGCTGCCTCGGGCACATTATGGTTGTTCTCCTCTGAGTCTACATTTTCGAATCCGACGCAAAACTGATAGTTAATCGTAACGTTCAGGGCCTCCTAATGACGATAGAACACTCAAATTGCGTCGAGATTCAATACATCGACCTCCAGCCGACCTGTCTCCTAGGGGATATTGCTGCCTCGGGCACCTTATGGTCGTTCTCCTGTGAGTCTAGATTTTCGAATCCGACGCAAAACTGGTAGTTAATTGTAACGTTCATGGCCTCCTAATGACGATGGAACACTCAAATTGCGTCGAGATTCAATACATCGTCCTCAAGCAGACTTGTCTCCAAGGGGATATTGCTGCCTCGGGCATCTTAGGGTCGTTCTCCTGTGAGTCTAGATTTTCGAATCCGACGAAAACTGATAGTTAATTGTAACGTTCAGTGCCTCCAAATGACGATGCAACACGCAAATTGCGTCGAGATTGAATACATCGTCTTCCAGCCGACTTGTCTCCAAGGGGACGTTGCTGCCTCGGGCATCTTAGGGTCGTTCTCCTGTGAGTCTAGATTTTCGAATCCGACGAAAAGTGATAGTTAATTGTAATGTTCAGTGCCTCCAAATGACGATGCAACACGCAAATTGCGTCGAGATTGAATGCATCATCCTCCAGCCGACATGTCTCAAAGGGTCTATTGCTGCCTCGGTCACCATATGGTCGTTGTCCTGTGAGTCTAGATTTTCGAATCCGACGCAAAACTGAGAGTTAATTGTAACTTTCAGGGCCTCCTAATGACGATGGAACACTCAAATTGCGTCGAGATTCAATACATCGTCCTCAAGCCGACTTCTCTCCAAGGGTCTATTGCTGCCTGTGGCACCTTATGGTAGTGCTCCTGTGAGTCTATATTTTCGAATCCGACGCTATACTGATAGTTAATTATAACGTTCAGGGCCTCCTAATGACGATGGAACACTCAAATTGCGTCGAGATTCAATACATCGTCCTCCAGCCGACTTGTCTCCAAGGGTCTATTGCTGCCTGTGGCACCTTATGGTCGTTCTCCTCTGAGTCTAGATTTTCGAATCCGACGCGAAACTGATAGTTAATTGTAACGTTCAGGGCCTCCTAATGACGATGGAACACTCAGATTGCGTCGAGATTCAATACATCGTCCACCAAACGACCTTTCTCCAAGGGGATATTGCTGCGTCGGGCACCATATGGTCCGTCTCCTGTGAGTCTAGATTTTCGAATCCGACGCGAAACTGATAGTTAATTGTAACGTTCATTGCCTCCTAATGACGATGGAACACTCACATTGCGTCGCGATTCAATTCGTCGTCCTCCAGCCGACTTGTTTCCAGGGGTTTATTGTTGCCCCGCGCGCCTATTGGTCGTTCGCCTGTGAGTCTAAATTATCGAATCCGACGCAAAACTCATAGTTAATTGTAACGTTCACAGCCTCCTAATGACGATGGAACACTGAAATTGCTTCGGGATTCAGTACATCGTCCTCCAGCCGACTTGTCTCCAAGGGTCTATTGCTGCCTCGGGCACCTAATGGTCGTCCTCCTGTGAGTCTAGATTGTCGATTCCGACGCAAAACTCATAGTTAATTGTAACGTTCAGGGCCTCCTAATGACGATGGAACTCTCAAATTGCGTCGCGGTTCAATAAATCACCCTCCAGCCGACTTGTCTCCAAGGGTCTATTGCTGCCTCGGGCACCTTATGGTCGTTCCCCTGTGAGTCTAGATTATGGAATCCGACGCTAAATGATAGTTAATTGTAACGTTCAGTGCCTTCTAATGACGATGAAATACTCAAATTCCGTCGCGATTCAATACATAGTCCTGCAGCCGACTTGTCTCCAAGGGTCTATTGGTGCCTCGGGCACCTTATGGTCGTTCTCCTGTGAGTCTAGATTGTCGAATCCGAAGCAAAACTCATAGTAAATTGTAACGTTCAGGGCCTCCTAATGACGATGGAACACTCAAATTGCTTCGAGATTCAGTACATCGTCCTCCAGACGACTTGTCTCCAAGGGTCTATTGCTGCCTCTGGCACCTTATGTTCGTGCTCCTGTGAGTCTAGATTATCGAATCCGACGCGAAACTGATAGTTAATTGTAACGTTCAGCGCCTCCTATAGACGATGGAATAGTCAAATTGCGTCGATATTCAATACATCGTCCTCCAGGCGACTTGTCTCCAAGGGTCTATTGCTGCCTCGGGCACCTTATGGTCGTTCTCCTGTGACGCTAGATTTTCGAATCCGACGAAAACAAATAGTTAATTATAACGTTCGGGGCCTCCTACTGACGATGGAACACTCAAATTGCGTCATGATTCAATACATCGTCCTCCCGCCGACTTGTCTCCAAGGGGATATTGCTGCCTCGGGCCCCCTATGGTCGTTCTCCTGTGAGTCTAGAGTATCGAATCCGACGCAAAAGTGATAATTATTGGCAACGTTCAGCGCCTCCTAATGACTATGGAACATAAAAATTGTGTCACGATTCTTTACATCGTCCTCCAGCCGACTGGTCTCCAAGGGTCTATTGCTGCCTCGGGCACCTTTTGGTCGTTGTCCTGTGTGTCTAGATTATCGAATCCGACGCAAAACTCATAGTTAATTGTAACGTTCGCGGCCTTCTAATGAAATTGGAACACTCAAATTGCGTCGAGATTCAATACATCGTCCTCCAGCCGATTGGTCTCCAAGGGTCTATTGCAGCGTGTGGCACCTAATGGTCGTTCTCCTGTGAGTCTAGATTTTAGAATCCGACGCAAAACTGATAGTTAATTGTAACGTTCAGGGCCTCCTAATGACCATTGAACACTCGAATTGCGTCGCGATTCAATACATCGTCCTCCAGCCGACTGGTCTCCAAGGGTCTATTGCTGCCTCGGGCACCTTTTGGTCGTTGTCCTGTGAGTCTATATTATCGAATCCGACCCAAAATTAGAGTTAAGTGTAACTTTCAGGGCCTTCTAATGACGATGCAACACTCAAATTCCGTCGCCTTTTAATAAATAGTCCTCCAGCCGACTTGTCTCCAATGGTCTATTGTTGGCTCGGGCACCTTATGGTCGTTCTCCTGTGAGTCTAGATTGTCGAATCCGATGCGAAACTCATAGTTAATTGTAACGTTCAGGGCCTCCTAATGACGATGGAACACTCAATTTGCGTCGTGATTCAATACATCGTCCTTCAGCCGACTTATCTCCTAGGGTCTATTGCTGCCTCACGCACCTTATGGTCGTTCTCCTGTGACTCTAGATTTTCGAATCCGACGCAAAACTGATAGTTAATTGTAACGTTCAGGGCCTCCTAATGACGATGGAACACTCAAATTGCTTCGAGGTTCAATACATCGTCCTCTAGCCGACGTGTCTCCAAGGGGATTATGCTGCCTCGGGCACGTTATGGTCGTTCTCCTATGAGTCTAGAGTATCGAATCCGACGCAAAAATGATACTTAATTGTAACGTTCAGGGCCTCCTAATGACGATGGAACATTCAAATTGCGTCGAGATTAAATACATCGTCCTCCAGCCGACCTGTCTCCAAGGGTTTATTGTTGCCTCGGACGCCTTTTGGTCGTCCTCCTGTAAGTCTAGATTTTCTAATCCGACGCATAACTGATAGTTAATTGTAACGTTCAGGTCTTCCTAATGACGATGGAACACTCAGATTGCGTCGAGATTCAATACATCGTCCTCCAGCCGACTTGTCTCCAAGGGGATATTGCTGCCTCGGGCACCTTATGGTCCATCCCCTGTGTGTCTAGATTGTTGAATCCGACGCAAAACTGATAGTTAATTGTAACGTTTAGGGCCACCTAATGACGATGGAACACACGAATTTCGTCGAGATTCAATACATCGTCCTTCAGCCATCTTGTCTCCAAGGGTCTATTACTGCCTCGGGCAACTTATGGTCGTTCTCCTGTGAGTCTAGATTTTCGAATCCGACAAAAACTGATAGTTAATTGTAGCGTTCAGGGCCTCCAAATGACGATGGAACACTCAAATTGCGTCGAGATTCAATACATCGTCCTCCAGCCGACTTGTCTCCAAGGGTCTTTTGATGCCTCTGGCACCTTATGGTCTGTCTCCTGTGAGTCTAGATTTTCGAATCCGACACAAAACTGATGGTTAATTGTTATGTTCAGTTCCTCCTAATGACGATGGAACACTCAAATTGCGTCGCGATTCAATTCATCGTCCTCTAGTCGATTTGTCTCCAAGGGTCTATTGCTGCCTCGGGCACTTTTCTTTCGTTCTCCTGTGAGTCTAGATTGTCGATTCCGACGCAAAACTCATAGTTAATTGTAACGTTCAGGGCCTCCTAATGACAATGGAACACTCAAATTGCGTTGCGGTACTATAAATCACCCTCCAGCCGACTTGTCTCCAAGGGGATATTGCTGCCTCGGGCACCTTATAGTCGTTCTCCTGTGAGTCTAGATTATCGAATCCGACGCTAAATGATAGTTAATTGTAACGTTCAGTGCCTTCTAATGACGATGAAATACTCAAATTGCGTCGCGATTCAATACATAGTCCTGCAGCCGACTTGTCTCCAAGGGTCTATTGTTGCCTCGGGCACCCTATGGTCGTTCTCCTGTAAGTCTAGATTGTCGAATCCGAAGCAAAACTCATAGTTAATTGTAACGTTCAGGGCCTCCTAATGACGATGGAACACTCAAATTGCTTCGAGATTCAGTACATCGTCCTCCAACCGACTTGTCTCCAAGGGTCTATTGCTGCCTCTGGCACCTTATGGTCGTGCTCCTGTGAGTCTAGATTATCGAATCCGACGCGAAACTGATAGTTAATTGTAACGTTCAGCGCCTCCTATAGACGATGGAACAGTCAAATTGCGTCGAGATTCAATACATCGTCCTCCAGGCGACATGTCTCCAAGGGTCTATTGCTGCCTCGGGCACCTTATGGTCGCTCTCCTGTGACGCTAGATTTTCGAATCCGACGAAAGCTAATAGTTAATTATAACGTTCGGGGCCTCCTAATGACGATGGAACACTCAAATTGCGTCAAGATTCAATACATCGTCCTCCCGCCGACGTGTCTCCAAGGGGATATTGCTGCCTCGGGCCCCCTATGGTCGTTCTCCTGTGAGTCTAGAGTATCGAATCCGACGCAAAACTGATACTTATTGGCAATGTTCAGGGCCTCCTAATGACTATGGAACGTTAAAATTGTGTCGCGATTCAATACTACGTCCTCCAGCCGATCTGTCTCCAAGGGTCTATTGTTGCCTCGGCCGCCTTTTGGTCGTCCTCCTTTGAGTCTAGATTATAGAATCCGACGCAAAACTCATAGTTAATTGTAACGTTCACCGCCTCCTAATGACGATGGATCACTTTAATTGCTTTGAGATTCAATACATCGTCCTCCAGCCGACTTGTCTCCAAGGGTCTATTGCTGTATCTGGCACCTAATGGTCCGTCTCCTGTGAGTCTATATTTTATAATCCGACGCAAAACTGATAGTTAATTGTTATGTTCAGTGCCTCCTAATGATGATGGAACATTCAAATTGCGTTGCGATTCAATACATCGTCCTCCAGCCGATTGGTCTCCAAGGGTCTATTGCAGCGTGTGGCACCTAATGGTCGTTCTCCTGTGAGTCTAGATTTTAGAATCCGACGCAAAACTGATAGTTAATTGTAACGTTAAGGGCCTCCTAATGACGAAGGAACACTCATATAGCGTCGAGATTCAATACATCGTCCTCGAGACAACTTGTCTCCAAGGGTCTATTGCTGCCTGGAGCACTTTTCCTTCGCTCTCCTGTGAGTCTAGATTGTCGGATCCGACGCAAAACTGATAGTTAATTGTAACGGTCAGGGCTTCCTAATGACGATGGAACACTCAGATTGCGTCGAGATTCAATACACCGTCCTCCAGCCGACTTGTCTCCAAGGGGATATTGATGCCTCGGGCACCTTATGGTCCATCCCCTGTGAGTCTAGATTGTTGAATCCGACGCAAAACGGATAGTTAATTGTAACGTTCAGGGCCTCCAAATGACGATGGAACACTCAAATTGCGTCGAGGTTCAATACATCGTCCTCCAGCCTACTTGTCTCCAAGGGTCTTTTGATGCCTCTGGCACCTTATGGTCTGTCTACTGTGAGTCTAGATTTTCGAATCCGACACAAAACTGATGGTTAATTGTTATGTTCAGTGCCTCCTAATGACGATGGAACACTCAAATTGCTTCGAGATTCAATTCATCGTCCTCCAGCCGACGTGTCTCCAAGGGGATATTGCTGAATCGGGCACGTTATGGTCGTTCTCCCATGAGTCTAGAGTATCGAATCCGACGCAAAAGTGATACTTAATTGTAACGTTCAGGTCTTCCTAATGACGATGGAACACTCAAATTGCGTCGAGAGTCAATACATCGACCTCCAGCCGACTTGTCTCCAAGCGTCTATTGCTGCCTCGGGGACTTTGTGGTCGTTCTCCTGTGAGTCTAGATCTACGAATCCGACGCATAACTGATAGTTAATTGTAACGTTCAGGGCCTCCTAATGACGATGGAACACTCAAATTACTTCGAGATTCAATATATCGTCATCCAGCCGACTTGTCTCCAAGGGGATATTGCTGCCTCGGGCACCTTATGGTCGTTCTCCTGTGAGTCTAGATTTTCGAATCCGACGCAAAACTGAGAGTTAATTACAACGTTCAGGGCCTCCTAATGACGATGGAACACTCAAATTGCGTCGAGATTCAATACATCGTCCTCCAGCCGACTTACTCCAAGGGGTCTATTGCTGCCTCGGGCACCTTATGGTCGTTCTCTTCTGAGTCTAGATTATCGAATCCGACACAAAATGATAGTTAATTGTAATGTTCAGTGCCTCATAATGAAGATGGAACACTCAAATTCCGTCGCGATTCAATACATCGTCCTCCAGCCGACGTGTCTCCAAGGGGATATTGCCGCCTCGTTCACGTTATGGTCGTTCTCCTATGAGTCTAGAGTATCGAAGCCGACGCAAAACTGATACTTAATTGTAACGTTCAGGGCCTCCTAATGACGATGGAACATTCAAATTGCGTCGCGATTCAATATATCGTCCTACAGCCGAACTGTCTCCAAGGGATTGTTGTTGCCTAGGACGCCAATTGGTCTTCCTCCTGTAAGTCTAGATTTTCTTATCCGACGAAAAACTGATGTTCAGTGCCTCCTAAAGACGATGGAACACTCAAATAGCGTCGACATTCAATACATCGTCCTCCAGCCAACTTGTCTCCAAGGGTCTACTGCTGCCTCGGGCACTTTTCTTTCGTTCTCCAGTGAGTCTAGATTGTCGAATCTGACGCAAAACTGATAGTTAATTGTTACGTTCAGGGCCTCCTAATGACGATGGAACACTCAAATTGCTTCGAGATTCAATACATCGTCCTCAAGCCGACGTGTCTCCAAGGGGATATTGGTGAATCGGGCACGTTATGGTCGTTCTCCTATGAGTCTAGAGTATCGAATCCGACGCAAAAGTGATACTTAATTGTAACGTTCAGGTCTTCCTAATGACGATGGAACACTCAAATTGCGTCGAGAGTCAATACATCGACCTCCAGCCGACTTGTCTCCAAGCGTCTATTGCTGCCTCGGGGACTTTATGGTCGTTCTCCTGTGAGTCTAGATCTACGAATCCGACGCATAACTGATAGTTAATTGTAACGTTCAGGGCCTCCTAATGACGATGGAACACTCAAATTACATCGAGATTCAATATATCGTCATCCAGCCGACTTGTCTCCAAGGGGATATTGCTGCCACGGGCACCTTATGGTCGTTCTCCTGTGAGTCTAGATTTTCGAATCCGACGCAAAACTGAGAGTTAATTACAACGTTCAGGGCCTCCTAATGACGATGGAACACTCAAATTGCGTCGAGATTCAATACATCGTCCTCCAGCCGACGTGTCTCCAAGGGGATATTGCCGCCTCGGGCACGTTATGGTCGTTCTCCTATGAGTCTAGAGTATCGAAGCCGACGCAAAACTGATACTTAATTGTAACGTTCAGGGCCTCCTAATGACGATGGAACATTCAAATTGCGTCGCGATTCAATATATCGTCCTACAGCCGAACTGTCTCCAAGGGATTGTTGTTGCCTAGGACGCCAATTGGTCTTCCTCCTGTAAGTCTAGATTTTCTTATCCGACGAAAAACTGATGTTCAGTGCCTCCTAAAGACGATGGAACACTCAAATAGCGTCGACATTCAATACATCGTCCTCCAGCCAGCTTGTCTCCAAGGGTCTATTGCTGCCTCGGGCACTTTTCTTTCGTTATCCAGTGAGTCTAGATTGTCGAATCTGACGCAAAACTGATAGTTAATTGTTACGTTCAGGGCCTCCTAATGACGATGGAACACTCAAATTGCTTCGAGATTCAATACATCGTCCTCAAGCCGACGTGTCTCCAAGGGGATATTGCTGCATCGGGCACGTTATGGTCGTTCTCCTATGAGTCTAGAGTATCGAATCCGACGCAAAAGTAATACTTAATTGTAACGTTCAGGTCTTCCTAATGACGATGGAACACTCAAATTGCGTCGAGATTCAATACATCGGCCTCCAGCCGACTTGTCTCCAAGCGTCTATTGCTGCCTCGGGGACCTTGTGGTCGATCTCCTGTGAGTCTAGATCTACGAATCCGACGCATAACTGATAGTTAATTGTAACGTTCAGGGCCTCCTAATGACCTTGGAACACTCAAATTACTTCGAGATTCAATATATCGTCATCCAGCCGACTTGTCTCCAAGGGGATATTGCTGCCTCGGGCACCTTATGGTCGTTCTACTGTGAGTCTAGAATTTCGTATCCGACGCAAAACTGAGAGTTAATTACAACGTTCAGGGCCTCCTAATGACGATGGTACACTCAAATTGCGTCGAGATTCAATACACCGTCCTCCAGCCGACTTACTCCAAGGGGTCTATTGCTGCCTCGGGCACCTTATGGTCGTTCTCCTCTGAGTCTAGATTATCGATTCCGACGCCAAATGATAGTTAATTGTAACGTTCAGGGCCTCCTAATGACGATGAAACACTCAAAATCCGTCGCGATTCAATACATCGTCCTCCAGCCGACTTGTCCCCAAGGGTCGATTGCTGCCTCGGGCAACTTATTGTCGTTCTCCTGTGAGTCTAGATTTTCGAATCCGACGCAAAACTGATAGCTAATTGTAACGTTTAGCGCCTCCTAATGACGATGGAACACTCAAATTGCGTCGAGGTTCAATACCTCGTTCTGCAGCCGACTTGTCTCCAAATGGATATTGCTGCCTCGGGCACCATATGATCCGTCTCCTGAGAGTCTAGATTTGCGAATCTGAAGCGAATCTGATAGTTAATTGTAACGCTCAGGGCATGCTAATGACGATGGAACACTCAAACTGCGTCGAGATTCAATACCTTGTCCTCCAGCCGACTTGTCTCCAATGGTATATTGCTGCCTCTGGCACCTTATTGTCCGTCTCCTGTGAGTCTAGAGTTTCGAATCCGCCGCAAAACTGATGGTTAATTGTAATGTTCAGTGCCTCCTAATGATGATGGAAAACTCAAATTGCGTTGCGATTCAATACATCGTCCTCCAGCCGATTGGTCTCCAAGGGTCTATTGCAGCGTGTGGCATCTAATGGTCGTTCTCCTGTGAGTCTAGATTTTAGAATCCGACGCAAAACTGATAGTTAATTGTAACGTTCAGGGCCTCCTAATGACCATTGAACACTCGAATTTCGTCGCGATTCAATACATCGTCCTCCAGCCGACTGGTCTCCAAGGGTCTATTGCTGCCTCGGGCACCTTTTGGTCGTTGTCCTGTGAGTCTATATTATCGAATCCGACCCAAAATTAGAGTTAAGTGTAACTTTCAGGGCCTTCTAATGACGATGCAACACTCAAATTCCGTCGCCTTTTAATAAATAGTCCTCCAGCCGACTTGTCTCCAATGGTCTATTGTTGGCTCGGGCACCTTATGGTCGTTCTCCTGTGAGTCTAGATTGTCGAATCCGATGCGAAACTCATAGTTAATTGTAACGTTCAGGGCCTCCTAATGACGATGGAACACTCAAATTGCGTCGTGATTCAATACATCGTCCTTCAGCCGACTTATCTCCTAGGGTCTATTGCTGCCTCACGCACCTTATGGTCTGTCTCCTGTGAGTCTAGATTTTCGTATCCGACGCAAAACCGATAGTTAATTGTAACGTTCAGGGCCTCCTAATGACGATGGAACACTCAAATTGCGACGAGATTCAATACATCGTCCTCCAGCCGACTTGCTCCAAGGGGTCTATTGCTGCCTCGGGCACCGTATGGTCGTTCTCCTCTGACTCTAGATTATCGAATCCGACGCCAAAAGATAGCTAATTGTAACGTTAAGGGCCTCCTAATAACGTTGGAACACTCAAATTCCGTCGCGATTCAATACATCGTCCTCCAGCCGACTTGTCTCCAAGGGTCTATTGCTGCCTCGGGCACCTTATTGTCGTTCTCCAGTGAGTCTAGATTTTCGAATCCGACGCAATACTGATAGCTAATTGTAACGCTCAGTGCCTCCTACTGACGATGGAACACTCAAATTGCGTCGAGATTCAATACCTCGTCCTTCAGCCGAGTTGTCTCCAAGGGGTTTTTGCTGCCTCGGGCACTACATGTTCCGTCTCCTGTGAGTCTAGATTTGCGAATCCGACGCGAAACTGATAGTTAATTTAACGCTCAGGGCCTCCTAATGACGATGGAAAACTCAAATTGCGTCGAGATTCAATACATCGTCGTCCAGGCGACTTGTCACCAAGGGTCTATTGCTGCCTCGGGCACCTTATTGCCGTTCTCCTCTGAGTCTACAGTTTCGAATCTGACGCAGAACTGATAGTTAATTGTAGCGTTCAGGACCTCCTAATGTCACTGGAACACTCAAATTGCGTCGAGATTCAATACATTCTCCTCCAGCCGACTTGTCTCCAAGGGTCTATTGTTGCCTCGGGCGCCTTTTGGTCGTCCTCCTCTGAGTCTAAATTTACGAATCCGATGCATAACTGATAGTTAATTGTAACGTTCACGGCCTCCTAATGACGATGGAACACTCAAATTGCGTCGAGATTCAATACATCGTCCTGCAGGCGACTTGTCTTCAAGGGTCTATTGCTACCTCTGGCACCTTATGGTCCGTCTCCTGTGAGTCTAGATTTTCGAATCCGACGCAATACTGATGGTTAATTGTTATGTTCAGTGCCTCCTAATGACGATGGATCACTCAAATTGCGTTGCGATTCAATTCATCGTCCTCCTGCCGACCTGTCTCCAAGGGTTTATTGTTGCCTCGGACGCCTTTTGGTCGTCCTCCTGTAAGTCTAGATTTTCGAATCCAACGCATAACTGATAGTTAATTGTAACGTTCAGGTCTTCCTAATGACGATGGAACACTGAAATTGCGTCGAGATTCAATACATCGTCCTCCAGCCGACTTGTCTCCAAGGGGGTATTGCTGCCTCGGGCACCTTATGGTACATCTCCTGTGAGTCTAGATTGTCAAATCCGACGCAAAACTGATAGTTAATTGTAACGTTCAGGGCCACCTAATGACGATGGAACACTCAAATTTCGTCGAGATTCAATACATCGTCCTTCAGCCGACTTGTCTCCAAGGGTCTATTACTGCCTCGGGCAACTTATGGTCGTTCTCTACTATGTCTACATTTTCGAATCCGACGCAAAACTGATATTTTATTGTCACGTTCAGAGCCTCCTAATGACACTGGAACACTCAAATAGCGTCGAGATTCAATACATCGTCCTCCAGCCGACTTGTCTCCAAGGGTCTATTGCTGTCTCTGGCACCTTATGGTCTGTCTCCTGTGAGTCTAGATTTTCGAATCCGACACAAAACTGATGGTTAATTGTTATGTTCGGTGCCTCCTAATGACGATGGAACACTCAAATTGCGTCGCGATTCAATTCATCGTCCTCCAGCCGATTTGTCTCCAAGGTTCTATTGCTGCCTGTGGCACCTAATGGTCGTTCTCCTGTGAGTCTAGTTCTTCGAATCCGACGCAAAACTGATAGTTAATTGTAGCGTTCAGGGCCTCCTAATGACGATGGAACACTCAAATTGCGTCGAGATTCAATACATCGGCCTCCAGCCGACTTGTCTCCAAGGGTCTATTGCTGCCTCGGTTACCTTGTAGTCGTTCTCCTGTGAGTATAGATCTACGTATCCGACGCATAACTGATAGTTAATTGTAACGTTCAGGGCTTACTAATGGCGATGGAACACTCAAATTACTTCGAGATTCAATATATCGTCATCCAGCCGACTTGTCTCCAAGGGGATATTGCTGCCTCGGGCACCTTATGGTCTGTCTCCTGTGAGTCTAGATTTTCGTATCCGACGCAAAACTGAGAGTTAATTACAACGTTCAGGGCCTCCTAATGACGATGGAACACTCAAATTGCGTCGAGATTCAATACATCGTCCTCCAGCCGACTTACTCCAAGGGGTCTATTGCTGCTTCGGCACCTTATGGTCGTTCTCTTCTGAGTCTAGATTATCGAATCCGACACAAAATGATAGTTAATTGTAACGTTCAGGGCCTCATAATGAAGATGGAACACTCAAATTCCGTCGCGATTCAATACATCGTCCTCCAGCCGACTTGTCTCCAAGGGTCTATTGCTGCCTCGGGCACCTTATTGTCGTTCTCCTGTGAGTCTAGATTTTCGAATCCGACGCAAAACTGATAGCTAATTGTAACGTTCAGGGCCTCCTAATGATGATGGAACACTCAAATTGCGTCGTGATTCAATACCACGTCCTCCAGCCGACATGTCTCCGAGGGGATATTGCTGCCTCGGACACAATATGGTCCGTCTCCTGTGAGTCTAGATTTGCGAATCAGAGGCGAAACTGATAGTTAATTGCAACGCTCAGGGCCTCCTAATGACGATGGAAAACTCAAATTGCGTCGAGATTCAATACATCGTCGTCCAGGCGTCTTGTATCCAAGGGTCTATTGCTGCCTCGGGCACCTTATGGCCGTTCTCCTCTGAGTCTACATTTTCGAATCCGACGCAAAACTGATAGTTAATTGTATTGTTCAGGACCTGCTACTGTCACTGGAACACTGAAATTGCGTTGAGATTCAATACATTCTCCTCCAGCCGACTTTTCTCCAAGGGTCTATTGTTGCCTCGGGCGCCTTTTGGTCGTCCTCCTCCGAGTCTAGATTTACGAATCCGACGCATAACTGATAGTTAATTGTAATGTTCACGGCCTCCTAATGACGATGGAACACTCAAATTGCGTCGAGATTCAATACATCGTCCTCCAGCCGACTTGTATCCAAGGGTCTATTGCTGCCTCTGGCACCTTATGGTCCGTCTCCTGTGAGTCTAGATTTTCGAATCCGACGCAAAACTGATGGTTAATTGTTATGTTCAGTGCCTCCTAATGACGATGGATCACTCAAATTGCGTCGCGATTCAATTCATCGTCCTCCTGCCGATTTGTCTCCAAGGGTCTATTGCTGCCTGTGGCACCTAATGGTCGTTCTCCTGTGAGTAGATTTTCGTATCCGACGCAAAACTGATAGTTAATTGTAACGTTCAGGACCTCCTAATGACGATGGAACACTCTATTTGCGTCGAGATTCAATACACCGTCCTCCAGGAGACTTGTCTACGAGGGGATATTGCTGCCTCGGGCTCCATATGGTCCGTCTCCTGTGAGTCTAGATTTTCGAATCCGGCGCAAAAATGAAAGTTAATTGTAACGTTTAGGGCCTCCTAATGTCGATGGAACACTCAAATTGCGTCGAGATTCAATATATCGTCCTCTAGCCGACTTGCCTCCAAGGGGATATTGCTGCCTCGGGCACCTTATGGTCGTTCTCCTGTAAGTCTAGATTTTCGAATCAGACGCAAAACTGAGAGTTAATTATAACGTTTAGGGCCTCCTAATGACGATGGAACACTCAAATTGCGTCGAGATTCAATACATCGTCCTCCAGCAGATTTTTCTCCAAGGGGTCTATTGTTGCCCCGGGCGCCTTTTGGTCGTACTCCTGTAAGTCCAGATTATCGAATCCGACGCAAAACTCTTAGTTAATTGTAACATTCACGGCCTCCTAATGACGATGGAACACTCGAACTGCTTCGAGATTCGATATATCTTCCACCAGCCGACTTGTCACCAAAGGTCTATTGCTGCCTCTGGCACCTTATGGTCGTACTCCTCTGAGTCTAGATTTTCGAATCCGACGCAAAACTGATAGTTAATTGTAACGTTCAGGGCCTCCTAACGACGATGGAACACTCTAATTGGGTCGAGATTCAATACATCGTCCTCCAGCAGACTTGTCTCCAAGGGTCTATTGCTGCCTCGGGCACCTTATTGTCGTTCTCCTGTGAGTCTACATTCTCGAATCCAAAGCAAAACTGATTGTTAATTGTAACGATCAGGGCCTCCTAATGACGATGGAACACTCAAACTGCTTCGAGATTCAATACATCGTCCCCCAGCCGTGTCCAAGGGGATATTGCTGCCTCGGGCACCTTATGGCCCGTCTCCTGTGAGTCTAGATTTTCGAATCCGACGCAAAACTGATAGTTAATTGTAACGTTCAGGGCCTCCTAATGACGATGGAACACTCAAGTTGCGTCGAGATTCAATACATCGGCCTCCAGCCGACTTAACTCCAAGAGTATATTGCTGCCTCGGGGACCTTGTGGTCGTACTCCTCTGAGTCTACATTCTCGAATCCAAAGCAAAACTGATTGTTCATTGTAACGTTCAGGGCCTCCTAATGACGATGGAACACTCAAATTGCTTCGAGATTGAATATATCGTTCCCCAGCCGACTTGTATCCAAGGGGATATTGCTGCCTCGCGCAACTTATGGTTCGTCTCCTGTGAGTCTAGATATTCGAATCCGACGCGAAACTGATAGTTAATTGGAACGTTCAGGGCCTCCTAATGACGATGGAACACTCAAATTGCGTCGCGATTTAATTCATCGTCCACAACCGACTTGTTTCCAAGGGTCTATTGTTGCCCCGGGCGCCTTTTGGTCGTACTCCTGTGAGTCTAGATTATCGAATCCGACGCAAAACTCATAGTTGATTGTAACGGTCACGGCCTCCTAATGACGATGGAACACTCAAATTGCTTCGAGATTCAATACATCGTCCTCCAGGCGTCTTGTGTCCAAGGGTCTATTGCTGCCTCTGGCACCTTATGGTCGTGCTCCTTTGAGTCTACATTTTCGAATCCGACGCAAAACTGATAGTTAATTGTAACGTTCAGGGCCTCCGAATGACGATGGAGCACTCAAGTTGCGTCGAGTTTCAATACATCGGCCTCCAGCCGACTTAACTCCAAGAGTCTATTGCTGCCTCGGGGACCTTGTGGTCGTTCGCCTGTGTGTCTAGATTTACGAATCCGACGCATTACTGATGGTAAATTGTAACGTTCAGGGCTTTCTAATGACGATGGAACACTCAAATTCCGTCGAGATTCAGTACATCGGCCTCCAGCCGACTTAACTCCAAGGGTCTATTTGTGCCTCGGGGACCTTGTGGTCGTTGTCCTGTGAGTCTAGATTTACGAATCCGACGCATAATTGATAGTTAATTGTACCGTTCAGGGCCTCCTAATGACGATGGAACACTCAAACTACGTCGAGATTATATATATCGTCCTCCAGCCGACTTGTCTCCAAGGGGATATTGTTGAATCGGGCATCATATGGTCCGTCTCCTGTGAGTCTAGATTTTCGAATCCGACGCGAAACTGACAGTTAATTGTAACGTTCAGGGCCTCCTAATGACGATGAAACACTCAAATTGCGTCGCGATTCAATTCATCGTCCTCCAGCGACTTGTTTCCAAGGGTCTATTGTTGCCCCGGGCGCCTTCTGGTCGTTCTCCTGTGAGTCTAGATTTATGAATCCGACGCATAACTGATAGTTAATTGTAACGTTCAGGGCCTCCTAATGACGATGGAACACTCAAATAACGTTCGAGATTCAATATATTGTCCTCCAGGCGACTTGTCTGCAAGGGTCTATTGCTGCCTCGGGCACCTTATGGTCGTTCTCCTGTGACTCTAGATTTTCGAATCCGACGCAAAACTGATAGTTAATTGTAACATTCAGGGCCTACTAATGACGATGGATCACTCAACTTGCGTCGAGATTCTATACATCTTCTCCCAGCCAACTTGTCTCCAAGGGGATATTTCTGCCTCGGGCACCTTATGGTCCGTCTCCTGTAACTCTAGATTTTCAATCCGACGCGAAACTAAAAGTTAATTGTAACGTTCACGGCCTCCTAATGACAATGGAACATTCAAATTGCTTCGAGATTCAATACATCGTCCTCCAGCCGACTTGTCTCCAAGGGTCTACTGCTGCCTCTGGCACCTTATGGTCGTGCTCCTGTGAGTCTAGATTTTCGAATCCGACGCGAAACCGATATTTAATTGTAACGTTCAGGGCCTCCTAATGACGATGGAACACTCAAATTGCGTCGAGAATCAATACATCGAACTCCAGCCGACTTGTCTCGAAGGGGATATTGCTGCCTCGGGCCCATATATTCTTTCTCCTGTGAGTCTAGATTGTCGAATCCGACGCAAAACTGATAGTTAATTGTAACGTTAAGGGCCTCCTAGTGACGATGGAACACTCAAATTGCTTCGAGATCCAATACATCGTCCTCCAGGCGTCTTGTCTCCAAGGGTCTATTGCTGCCTCTGGCACCTTATGGTCGTGCTCCTTTGTGTCTAGATTTTCGAATCCGACGCGAAACTGATAGTTAGTTGTAACGTTCAAGGGTTCCTAATGACGATGCGTCGAGAATCAATACATCGTCCGCCAGGCGACTTGTCTCCAAGGGTCTGTTGCTGCCTCGGGCACCTTATAGTCGTTTGAGTCTACATTTTCGGATCCGACGCAAAACTGATAGTTAATTGTTACGTTCAGGGCCTCCTAATGACGATGGAACACTTAAATTGCGTCGAGATTCAATACTTCGTCCTCCAGCCGACTTGTCTCCAAGGGTCTATTGCTGCCTCTGGCACCATATGGTCGTGCTTCTGGGAGTCTAGAATTTCGAATCGGACGCGAAACTCATAGTTAATTGTAACGCTCACGGCCTCCTAATGACGATGGAACACTCAAATTGCGTCGAGATTGAATACATCGTCCTTCAGCCGACGTGTCTCCAAGGGTCTATTGCTGCTTCGGGCACCTTATGGTGACTCTAGATTTTCGAATCTGACGCAAAACTGATAGTTAATTGTAACGTTCAGGGCCTCCCAATGACGATGGAACACTCAAATTGCGTCGCGATTCAATTCATCGTCCTCCAGCCCAAATGTTTCCAAGGGTCTATTGTTACCCCGGGCGCCTTTTGGTCGTTCTCCTGTGAGTCTAGATTATCGAATCCGACGCAAAACTCATAGTTAATTGTAACGTTCACGGCCTCCTAATGACGATGGAACACTCAAATTGCTTCGAGATTCAATACTTCGTCCTCCAGCCGACTTGTCTCCAAGGGTCTATTGCTGCCTCTGGCACCATATGGTCGTGCTTCTGGGAGTCTAGAATTTCGAATCGGACGCGAAACTGAAGTTAATTGTACCGTTCACGGCCTCCTAATGACGATGGAACGTTCAAATTGCGTCGAGATTCAATACATCGTCCTGCAGCCTACTTGTCTCGCAGGGTCTATTGCTTCCTCTTGCACCTTATGGTCCGTCTCCTGTGAGTCTAGATTTTCGAATGCGACGCAAAACTGATAGTTAATTGTAACGTTGAGGGCCTCCTAATGACGATGGAACATTCAAATTGCTTCGAGATTCAATACTTCGTCCTTCAGCCGACTTGTCTCCAAGTATCTACTGCTGCCTCTGGCACCTTATGGTCGTGCTCCTGTGAGTCTAGATTCTCGAATCCGACGCGAAAACGATACTTAATTGTAACGTTCAGGGCCTCCTAATGACGGTGGAACACTCAAATTGCGTCGAGAATCAATAAATCGTCCGCCAGCCGACTTGCCTCCAAGGGGATATTGCTGCCTCGGACCCTTATATTCGTTCTCCTGTGAGTCTAGATTGTCGAATCCGACGCAAAACTGATAGTTAATTGTAACGTTAAGGGCCTCCTATTGACGATGGAACACACAAATTGCTTCGAGATCCAATACATCGTCCTCGAGGCGTCTTGTCTCCAAGGGTCTATTGCAGCCTCTGGCACCTTATGGTCGTGCTCCTTTGTGTCTAGATTTTCTAATCCGACGCGAAACTGATAGTTAGTTGTAACGTTCAAGGCCTTCTAATGACGATGCGTCGAGAATCAATACATCGTCCTCCAGGCGACTTGTCTCCAAGGGTCTGTTGCTGCCTCGGGCACCTTATAGTCGTTTGACTCTACATTTTCGAATCCGACGCGAAACTGATAGTTAATTGTTACGTTCAGGGCCTCCTAATGACGGTGGAACACTTAAATTGCGTCGAGATTCAATACATCGTCCTCCAGCCGACTTGTCTTTAAGGGTCTATTGTTGCCTCGGGCGCCTTTTAGTCGTCTCCTGTGAGTCTAGATTATCGAATCCGACGCAAAACTCATAGTTAATTGTAACGCTCAAGGCCTCCTAATGACGATGGAACACTCAAATTGCGTCGAGATTGAATACATCGTCCTTCAGCCGACGTGTCTCCAAGGGTCTAGTGCTGCTTCTGGCACCTAATGATCGTGTTCCTGTGAGTCTAGATTATCGAATCCGACGCAAAACTCATAGTTAATTGTAACGCTCACGGCCTCCTAATGACGATGGAACACTCAAATTGCGTCGAGATTGAATACATCGTCGTTCAGCCGACGTGTCTCCAAGGGTCTAGTGCTGCTTCGGGCACCTTATGGAGACTCTAGATTTTCGAATCTGACGCAAAACTGATAGTTAATTGTAACGTTCAGGGCCTCCCAATGACGATGGAACACTCAATTTGCGTCGCGATTCAATTCATCGTCTTCCAGCCGAAATGTTTCCAAGGGTCTATTGTTACCCTGGGCGCCTTTTGGTCGTTGTCCTGTGAGTCTAGATTATCGCATCCGACGCAAAACTCATAGTTAATTGTAACGTTCACGGCCTCCTAATGACGATTTAACACTCAAATTGCTTCGAGATTCAATACATCGTCCTCCAGCCGACTTGTCTCTGAGGGTCTATTGCTGCCTCTGGCACCATATGGTCGTGCTTCTGGGAGTCTAGAATTTCGAATCCGACGCGAATCTAAAGTTAATTGTACCGTTCACGGCCTCCTAATGACGATGGAACACTCAAATTGCGTTGAGATTCAATACATCGTCCTGCAGCCTACTTATCTCCCAGGGTCTGTTGCTGCCTCTGGCACCCTATGGTCCGTCTCCTGTGAGTCTAGATTTTCGAATGCGACGCAAAACTGATAGTTAATTGTAACGTTCAGGGCCTCCTAATGACGATGGAACACTCAAATTGCGTCGAGTGTCAATACTTCGTCCTCCAGCCGACTTGTTTCCAAGGGTCTATTGTTGCCCCGGGCGCCTTTTTGTCGTACTCCTGTGAGCCTAGATTATCGAATCCGACGCAAAACTCATAGTCGATTGTAACGTTCACGGCCTCCTGTTGACGATGGAACAATCAAATTGCTTCGAGATTCAATACATCGTCCTTCAGCCTACTTGTCTCCCAGGGTCTGTTGCTGCCTCGGGCACCTTATGGTCGTTTGAGTCTACATTTTCGAATCCGACGCAAAAGTGATAGTTAATAGTTACGTTCAGGGCCTCCTAATGACGATGGAACACCTAAATTGCGTCGAGATTCAATACATCGTCCTCCAGCCGACTTGTCTCCAAGGGGAAATTGCTGCCTCGGGCACCTTATTGTCGTTCTCCTGTGAGTCTAGATTGTCGAATCCGACGCAAAACTGATAGTTAATTGTAACGTTAAGGGCCTCCTAATTACGATGGAACACTCAAATTGCGTCGAGATTCAATACATCGTCCTGCAGCCTACTTGTCTCCCAGGGTCTATTGCTGCCTCTGGCACCTTATGGTCGTGCTCCTTTGTGTCTAGATTTTCGAATCCGTAGCGAAACTGATAGTTAGTTGTAACCTTCAAGGCCTCCTAATGACGATGTGTCGAGAATCAATACATCGTCCTCCAGGCGACTTGTCTCCAAGGGTCTGTTGCTGCCTCGGGCACCTTATGGTCGTTTGAGTCTACATTTTCGAATCCGACGCAAAACTGATAGTTAATTGTAACGTTCAGGGCCTCCTAATGACGATTGAACACTCAAATTGCGTCGAGATTCAATACATCGTCCTGCAGCCTACTTGTCTCTAAGGGTGTCTTGCTGCCTCTGGGACCTTATGGTCCGTCTCCTGTGAGTCTAGATTTTCGAATGCGACGCAAAACTGATAGTTAATTGTAACATTGAGGGCCTCCTAATGACGATGGAACATTAAAATTGCGTCGAGATGCAATACATCGTCCTCCAGCCGACTTGTTACCAAGGGTCTATTGTTGCCCCGGGCGCCTTTTGGTTGTACTCCTGTGAGTCTAGATTATCGAATCCGACGCAAAACTCATAGTTGATTGTAACGTTCACGGCCTCCTAATGACGATGGAACACTCAAATTGCTTCGAGATTCAATACATCGTCCTCCAGGCGACTTGTCTCCAAGGGTCTATTGCTGCCTCTGGCACCTTATGCTCGTGCTCCGTTGAGTCTAGATTTTCGAATCCGACGCGAAACTGATAGTTAGTTGTAACGTTCAAGGCCTCCTAATGACGATTTGTCGAGAATCAATACATCGTCCTCCAGGCGACTTGTCTCCAAGGGTCTGTTGCTACCTCGGGCACCTTATGGTCGTTTGAGTCTACATTTTCGAATCCGGCGCAAAACTGATAGTTAATTGTAACGTTCAGGGCCTCCTAATGACGATTGAACACTCAAATTGCGTCGAGATTCAATACATCGTCCTCCAGCCGACTTGTCTCCAAGGGTCTATTGTTGCCTCGGGCGCCTTTTGGTCGTCCTCCTGTGAGTGTAGATTTTCGAATCCGACGCATAACTGATAGTTAATTGTACATTCACGGCCTCCTAATGACAATGGAACACTCAAATTGCGTCGAGATTCAATACATCGTCCCCCAGCCGACTTGTCTCCAAGGGTCTATTGCTGGCACTGGCACCTTATGGTCCGTCTCCTGTGAGTCTACATTTTCGAATCCGACGCAAAACTGATGGTTAATTGTAATGTTCAGTGCCTCCTAATGACGATGGAACACTCAAATTGAGTCGCGATTCAATACATCGTTCTCCAGCCAATTTGTCTCCAAGGGTCTATTGCTGCTTGTTGCACCTAATGGTCGTTCTCCATTGAGTCTAGATTTTCGGAACCGACGCAAAACTGAATGTTAATTGTAACGTTCAGGGCCTCCTAATGACGATGGAACACTCAGATTGCGTCGAGATTCAATACATCGGCCTCCAGCCGCCTTAACTCCAAGATTCTATTGCTGCCTCGGGGACCTTGTGGACGTTCTCCTGTGAGTCTTGATTTACGAATCCGATGCATAACAGATAGTTAATTGCAACGTTCAGGGCCTTCTAATGACGATGGAACACTCAAATTGCGTCGAGATTCAATACATCGGCCTCCAGCCGACTTAACTCCAAGGGTCTATTGCTGCCTCGGGGACCTTGTGGTCGTTCTCCTGTGAGATTAGATTTACGAATCCGACGCATAACTGATAGTTAATTGTAACGTTCAGGGCCTCGTTATGACGATGGAACACTCAAATTCCGTCGCGATTCAATACATCGTCCTCCAGTCGATTTGTCTCCAAGGGTCTATTGCTGCTTTGGTTACATTATGGTGACTCTAGATTTTCGAATCTGACGCAGAACTGATAGTTAATTGTAACGTTCAGGGCCTCCCAATGACGATGGAACACTCAAATTGCGTCGCGATTCAATTCATCGCCCTCCAGCCGAATTGTTTCCAAGGGTCTATTGTTACCCCGGGCGCCTTTTGGTCGTTCTCCTGTGAGTCTAGATTATCGAATCCGACGCGAAACTGATAGTTAATTGTTACATTCAGGGCCTCCTAATGACGATGGAACACTCAAATTGCGTCGAGATTCAATTCATCGTCCTCCAGCCTACTTGTCTCCAAGGGTCTATTGCTGCCTCTGGCACCTTATAGTCCGTCTCCTGTGAGTCTAGATTCTCGAATCCGACGCAAAACCGATGGTTAATAGTAATGTTCAGTGCCTCCTAATGACGATGGAACGCTCAAATTGCGTCGCGATTCAATACATCGTCCTCCAGCCGATTTGTCTCCAAGGGTCTATTGCTGCCTGTGGCAGCTAATGGTCGTTCTCCTGTGAGTCTAGATTTTCGAATCCGACGCAAAACTGAGAGTTAATCATAACATTCAGGGCCTCCTAATGACGATGGAACACTCAAATTGCGTCGAGATTCAATACATCGTCCTCCAGCCGACTTGTCTCCAAGGGGATATTGCTGCCTCGAACACCATAAGGTCCGGCTCCTGTGAGTCAAGATTTTCGAATCCGACGCGAAACTGATAGTTAATTGTAACGTTCAGGGCCTCCTAATGACGATGGAACACTCAAATTGCGTCGAGATTCAATACTTCGTCCTCCAGCCGACTTGTCTCCAAGGGTGTATTGCTGCCTCTGGCACCTTATAGTCCGTCTCCTGTGAGTCTAGATTCTCGAATCCGACGCAAAACCGATGGTTAATAGTAATGTTCAGCGCCTCCTAATGACGATGGAACGCTTAAATTGCGTCGCGATTCAATACATCGTCCTCCAGCCGATTTGTCTCCAAGGGTCTATTGCTGCCTGTGGCAGCTAATGGTCGTTCTCCTGTGAGTCTAGATATTCGAATCCGACGCAAAACTGAGAGTTAATCATAACATTCAGGGCCTCCTAATTATGATGGAACACTCAAATTGCGTCGAGATTCAATACATTGTCCTCCAGCCGACTTGTCTCCAAGGGGATATTGCTGCCTCGGGCACCGTATGGTCCGTCTCCTGTGAGTCTAGATTTTCGAATCCGACGCGAAATTGATAGTTAATTGTAACGATTAGGGCCTCCTAATGACGATGGAACACTCAAATTGCGTCGAGATTCAATACTTCGTCCTCCAGCCGACTTGTCTCCAAGGGTCTATTGCTGACTATGGCACCTTATGGTCCGTCTCCTGTGAGACTAGATTTTCGAATCCGACGCAAAACTGATAACTAATTGTAACGTTCAGGGCCTCCTAATGAGGATGGAACACTCAAATTGCGTCGAGATTCAATACATCGTCATCCAGCCGACTTGTCTCCAAGGGTCTATTGTTGCCTCGGGCGCCTTTTGGTCGTTCTCCTGTGAGTCTAAATTTTCGAATCCGACGCATAACTGATAGTTTATTGTAACGTACACGGCCTCCTAATGACGATGGAACACTCAAATTGCGTCGAGATTCAATACATCGTCCTCCAGCCGACTTGTCTCCAAGGGTCTATTGCTGACTATGGCACCTTATGGTCCGTCTCCTGTGAGACTAGATTTTCGAATCCGACGCAAAACTGATAGTTAATTGTAACGTTGAGGGCCTCCTAATGACGATGAAACACTCAATTTGCGTCGAGATTCAATACATCGTCCTCCAGCAGACGTGTCTCCAAGGGGATATTGCTGCCTCGGGCACCATATAGTCCGTCTCCTGTGAGTCTAGATTTTCGAATCCGAAGCAAAAATGAAAGTTAATTGTAACGTTCAGGGCCTCCTAATGACGATGGAACACTCAAATTGCGTCGAGATTCAATACATCGTCCTCCAGCCGACTTGTCTCCAAGGGTCTATAGCTGCCTCGGGCACCTTGTGGTAGTTCTCCTGTGAGACTAGAATTACAAATCCGACGCATAACTGATAGTTAATTGTAACGTTCAGGGCCTCCTAATGGCGATGGAATACTCAAATTGCGTCGAGAATCAATACATCGTCCTCCTGCCGATTTTTCTCCAAGGGTCTATTGCTGCCTGTGGCACCTAATGGTCGTTCTCCTGTGAGTCTAGATTGTCGAATCCGACGCAAAACTGATAGTTAATTGTAACGTTCAGGGCTTTCTAATGACGATGGAACACTCAAATTGCGTCGCGATTCAATACATCGTCCTCCAGCCGACTTGTTTCAAAGGGTCTCTTCTTGCCCCAGGCGCCTTCTGGTCGCTCTCCTGTGAGTCTAGATTGTCGAATCCGACGCAAAACCGATGGTTAATACTAATGTTCAGTGCCTCCTAATGACGATGGAACACTCAAATTGCGTCGCGATTCAATACATCGTCCTCCAGCCGACTTGTCTCCAAGGGTCTATTGTTGCCTCGGGCGCCTTTTGGTCGTTCTCCTGTGAGTCTAGATTTTCGAATCCGACGCAAAACTGAGAGTTAATTATAACATTCAGGGCCTCCTAATGACGGTGGAACACTCGAATTGCGTCGAGATTCAATACATTGTCTACCAGCCGACTTGTCTCCAAGGGTCTATTGTTGCCTCGGGCGCCTTTTGCTCGTTCTCCTGTGAGTCTAGGTTTTCGAATCCGACGCAAAACTGATAGTTAATTGCAACGTTCAGGGCCTCCTAATGACGATGGAACACTCAAATTGCGTCGAGATTCAATACATCGGCCTCCAGGCGACTTGTCCCCAAGGGTCTATTGCTGCCTCGGGCACCTTATGGTCGTTCTCCTCTGAGTCTACATTTTCAAATCAGACGCAAAACTGATAGTTAAATGTAACGTTCAGGGCCTCCTAATGACGATGGAACTCTCAAATTGCGTCGAGATTCAATACGTCGTCCTCCAGCCGACTTGTCTCCAAGGGTCTATTGTTTCCTCGGGCGCCTTTTGGTCGTCCTCCTGTGAGTCTAGATTTTCGAATCCGACGCATAACTGATAGTTAATTGTAACGTACACGGCCTCCAAATGACGATGTAACACTCAAATTGCGTCGAGATTCAATACATCGTCCTCCCGCCGATTTGTCTCCAAGGGTCTATTGCTGCCTGTGGCACCTATTGGTCGTTCTCCTGTGAGTCTAGATTGTCGAATCCGACGCAAAACTGATAGTTAATTGTAACTTTCAGGGCCTCCTAATGACGATGGAACACTCAAATTGCGTCGCGATTCAATACATCGGCCTGAAGCCGATTTGTCTCCAAGGGTCTATTGCTGCCTGTGGCACCTAATGGACGTTCTTCTGTGAGTCTAGATTTTCGAATCCGACGCAAAACTAATACTTAATTGTAACGTCAAGGGCCACCTAATGACGATGGAACACTCAAATTGCTTCGAGATTCAATACATCGTCCTCCAGCCGATTTGTCTCCAAGGGTCTATTGCTGCTTTGGTTACCTTATGGTGACTCTAGATTTTCGAATCTGACGCAAAACTGATAGTTAATTGTATCGTTCAGGGCCTCCCAATGACGATGGAACACTCAAATTGCGTCGCGATTCAATTCATCGCCCTCCAGCCGAATTGTTTCCAAGGGTCTATTGTTACCCCGGGCGCCTTTTGGTCGTTCTCCTGTGAGTCTAGATTATCGAATCCGACGCGAAACTCACAGTTAATTGTAACGTTCACGGCCTCCTAATGACAATGGAACACTCAAATTGCTTCGAGATTCAATACATCGTCCTCCAGCCGACTTTTCTCCCATTGTCTATTGCTGCCTCTTGCACCTTATGGTCGTGCTTCTGTGAGTCTAGAATTTCGAATACGACGCGAAACTGATAGTTAATTGTTACATTCAGGGCCTCCTAATGACGATGGAACACTCAAATTGCGTCGTGATTCAATACATCGTCCTCCTGGCGACTTGTCTCCAAGGGTCTATTGCTGCCTCGGGCACCTTATGGTCGTCCTCCTGTGAGCCTACATTTTCGAATCCGACGCAAAACTGATAATTAATTGTAACTTTCAGGGCCTCCTAATGACGATGGAACAATCAAATTGCATCGAGATTCAATGCAACGTCCTCCAGCCGACTTGTCTCCAAGGGTGTATTGTTGCCTCGGGCGCCTTTTGGTCGTCCTCCTGTGAGTTTAGATTTTCGAATCCGACGCATAACTGATAGTTATTTGTAACGTTCACGGCCTCCTAATGACGATGGAACACTCAAATTGCGTCTAGATTCAATACATCGTCCTCCAGCTGACTTGTCTCCAAGGGTCTATTGCTGACTATGGCACCTTATGGTCCGTCTCCTGTGAGACTAGATTTTCGAATCCGACGCAAAACTGATAGTTAATTGTTACGTTGAGGGCCTCCTAATGACGATGGAACACTCAATTTGCGTCGAGATTCAATACATCGTCCTCCACCAGACGTGTCTCCAAGGGGATATTGCTGCCTCGGGCACCATATAGTCCGTCTCCTGTGAGTCTAGATTTTCGAATCCGAAGCAAAAATGAAGGTTAATTGTAACGTTCAGGGCCTCCTAATGACGATGGAACACTCAAATTGCGTCGAGATTCAATACATCGGCCTCCAGCCGACTTGTCTCCAAGGGTCTATTGCTGCCTCGGGCACCTTGTGGTCGTTCTCCTGTGAGACTAGATTTACAAATCCGACGCATAACTGATAGTTAATTGTAACGTTCAGGGCCTCCTAATGGCGATGGAACACTCAAATTGCGTCGAGAATCAATACATCGTCCTCCTGCCGATTTTTCTCCAAGGGTCTATCGCTGCCTGTGGCACCTTATGGTCGTTCTCCAGTGAGTCTAGATTGTCGACTCCGACGCAAAACTGATAGTTAATTGTAACGTTCAGGGCCTTCTAATGACGATGGAACACTCAAATTGCGTCGAGTTTCAACACATCGGCCTCCAGCCGACTTAACTCCAAGGGTCAATTGCTGCCTCGGGGACCTTGTGGTCGTTCTCCTGTGAATCTAGATTTACGAATCCGACGCATGACTGATAGTTAATTGTACCGTTCAGGTCCTCCTAATGACGATGGAGCACTCAAATTGCGTCGCGATTCAATACATCGTCCTCCAGCCGACTTGTTTCCAAGGGTCTCTTGTTCCCCAGGCGCCTTCTGGTCGTTCTCCTGTGAGTCTAGATTGTCGAATCCGACGCAAAACCGATAGTTAATGGTAACGCTCAGGGCATCCTAATCGCGATGAAACACTCAAATTGCTTCGAGATTCAATACATCGTCCCCCAGCCGACCTGACTCCAAGGGCATTATTCTGCATCGGGCACCTTTTGGCCCGTCTCCTGTGAGTCTAGATTTTCGAATCCGACGCGAAACTGAGAGTTAATTGCAACGTTCAGGGCCTCCTAATGACGATGGAACACTCAAATTGCGGCGAGATTCAATACATCGTCCTCCCGCCGATTTGTCTCCAAGGGTCTATGGCTGCCTGTGGCACCTATTGGTCGTTCTCCTGTGAGTCTAGATTGTCGAATCCGACGCAAAACTGATAGTTAATTGTAACGTTCAGGGCCTCCTAATGAGGATGGAACACTCAAATTGCGTCGAGATTCAATACATCGTCATCCAGCCGACTTGTCTCCAAGGGTCTATTGTTGCCTCGGGCGCCTTTTGGTCGTTCTCCTGTGAGTCTAAATTTTCGAATCAGACGCATAACTGATAGTTTATTGTAACGCACACGGCCTCCTAATGACGATGGAACACTGAAATTGCGTCGAGATTCAATACATCGTCCTCCAGCCGACTTGTCTCCAAGGGTCTATTGCTGACTATGGCACCTTATGGTCCGTCTCCTGTGAGACTAGATTTTCGAATCCGACGCAAAACTGATAGTTAATTGTAACGTAGAGGGCCTCCTAATGACGATGAAACACTCAATTTGCGTCGAGATTCAATACATCGTCCTCCAGCAGACGTGTCTCCAAGGGGATATTGCTGCCTCGGGCACCATATAGTCCGTCTCCAGTGAGTCTAGATTTTCGAATCCGAAGCAAAAATGAAAGTTAATTGTAACGTTCAGGGCCTCCTAATGACGATGGAACACTCAAATTGCGTCGAGATTCAATACATCGTCCTCCAGCCGAATTGTTTCCAAGGGTCTATTGTTACCACGGTCGCCTTTTGGTCGTTCTCCTGTGAGTCTAGATTATCGAATCCGACGCGAAACTCACAGTTAATTGTAACGTTCACGGCCTCCTAATGACAATGGAACACTCAAATTGCTTCGAGATTCAATACATCGTCCTCCAGCCGACTTGTCTCCCAGGGTCTATTGCTGCCTCTTGCACCTTATGGTCGTGCTTCTGTGAGTCTAGAATTTCGAATCCGACGCGAAACTGATAGTTAATTGTTACATTCAGGGCCTCCTAATGACGATGGAACACTCAAATTGCGTCGTGATTCAATACATCGTCCTCCTGGCGACTTGTCTCCAAGGGTCTATTGCTGCCTCGGGCACCTTATGGTCGTTCTCCTGTGAGCGTACATTTTCGAATCCGACGCAAAACTGATAATTAATTGTAACGTTCAGGGCCTCCTAATGACGATGGAACAAGTAAATTGCATCGAGATTCAATACATCGTCCTCCAGCCGACTTGTCTCCAAGGGTCTATTGTTGCCTCGGGCGCCTTTTGGTCGTCCTCCTGTGAGTTTAGTTTTTCGAATCCGACGCATAACTGACAGTTAATTGTAACGTTCACGGCCTCCTAATGACGATGGAACTCTCAAATTGCGTCGAGATTCCATACATCGTCCTCCAGCCGACTTGTCTCCAAGGGTCTATTGCTGACTATGGCACCTTATGGTCCGTCTCCTGTGAGACTAGATTTTCGAATCCGACGCAAAACTGATAGTTAATTGTAACGTTGAGGGCCTCCTAAATACGATGGAACACTCAATTTGCGTCGAGATTCGATACATCGTCCTCCTGCCGATTTTTCTCCAAGGGTCTATTGCTGCCTGTGGCACCTTATGGTCGTTCACGTGTGAGTCTAGATTGTCGACTCCGACGCAATACTGATAGTTAATTGTAACGTTCAGGGCCTTCTAATGACGATGGAAAACTCAAATTGCGTCGAGATTCAACACATCGGCCTCCAGCCGACTTAACTCCAAGGGTCAATTGCTGCCTCGGGGACCTTGTGGTCGTTCTCCTGTGAATCTAGATTTACGAATCCGACGCATAACTGATAGTTAATTGTACCGTTCGGGTCCTCCTAATGACGATGGAGCACTCAAATTGCGTCGCGATTCAATACATCGTCCTCCAGCCGATTTGTCTCCAAGCGTCTATTGCTGCCTGTGGCACCTAATGGACGTTCTCCTGTGAGTCTAGATTTTCGAATCCGACGCAAAACTAATACTTAATTGTAACGTTAAGGGCCACCTAATGACGATGGAACACTCAAATTGCTTCGAGATTCAATACATCGTCCTCCAGCCGATTTGTCTCCAAGGGTCTATTGCTGCTTTGGTTACCTTATGGTGACTCTAGATTTTCGAATCTGACGCAAAACTGATAGTTAATTGTAACGTTCAGGGCCTCCCAATGACGATGGAACACTCAAATTGCTTCGAGATTCAATACATCGTCCTCCAGCCGATTTGTCTCCAAGGGTCTATTGCTGCTTTGGTTACCTTATGGTGACTCTAGATTTTCGAATCTGACGCAAAACTGATAGTTAATTGTAACGTTCAGGGCCTCCTAATGACAATGGAACACTCAAATTGCTTCGAGATTCAATACATCGTCCTCCAGCCGACTTGTCTCCCAGGGTCTATTGCTGCCTCTTGCACCTTATGGTCGTGCTTCTGTGAGTCTAGAATTTCGAATCCGACGCGAAACTGATAGTTAATTGTTACATTCAGGGCCTCCTAATGACGATGGAACACTCAAATTGCGTTGTGATTCAATACATCGTCCTCCTGGCGACTTGTCTCCAAGGGTCTATTGCTGCCTCGGGCACCTTATGGTCGTTCTCCTGTGAGCCTACATTTTCGAATCCGACGCAAAACTGATAATTAATTGTAACGTTCAGGGCCTCCTAATGACGATGCAACAATCAAATTGGATCGAGATTCAATACATCGTCCTCCAGCCGACTTGTCTCCAAGGGTCTATTGTTGCCTCGGGCGCGTTTTTGGTCGTCCTCCTGTGAGTTTAGATTTTCGAATCCGACGCATAACTGATAGTTAATTCTAACGTTCAGGGCCTCCTAATGACGATGGAACACTCAAATTGCGTCGAGATTCAATACATCGGCCTCCAGCCGACTTGTCTCCAAGGGTCTATTGCTGCCTCGGGCACCTTGTGGTCGTTCTCCTGTGAGACTAGATTTACAAATCCGACGCATAACTGATAGTTAATTGTAACGTTCAGGGCCTCCTAATGGCGATGGAACACTGAAATTGCGTCGAGAATCAATACATCGTCCTCCTGCCGATTTTTCTCCAAGGGTCTAATGCTGCCTGTGGCACCTTATGGTCGTTCTCCTGTGAGTCTAGATTGTCGACTCCGACGCAAAACTGATCGTTAATTGTAACCTTCAGGGCCTTCTAATGACGATGGAACACTCAAATTGCGTCGAGATTCAACGCATCGGCCTCCAGCCGACTTAACTCCAAGGGTCAATTTCTGCCTCGGGGACCTTGTGGTCGTTCTCCTGTGAATCTAGATTTACGAATCCGACGCATAACTGATAGTTAATTGTACCGTTCAGGTCCTCCTAATGACGATGGAGCACTCAAATTGCGTCGCGATTCAGTACATCGTCCTCCAGCCTACTAGTTTCCAAGGGTCTCTTGTTGCCCCAGGCGCCTTCTGGTCGTTCTCCTGTGAGTCTAGATTGTCGAATCCGACGCAAAACCGATAGTTAATGGTAACGCTCAGGGCATCCTAATCACAATGAAACACTCAAATTGCTTCGAGATTCAATACATCGTCCCCCAGCCGACCTGACTCCAAGGGCATTATTCTGCATCGGGCACCTTTTGGTCCGTCTCTTGTGAGTCTAGATTTTCGAATCCGACGCGAAACTGATAGTTAATTATTACATTCAGGGCCTCCTAATGACGATGGAACACTCAAATTGCGTCGAGTTCAATATATCGTCCTCCAGCCGACTTGTTTCCAAGGGTCTATTGCTGCCTCTGGCACCTTATAGTCCGCCTCCTGTGAGTCTAGATTTTCGAATCCGACGCAAAACCGATGGTTAATAGTAATGTTCAGTGCCTCCTAATGACGATGGAACACTCAAATTGCGTCGCGATTCAATACATCGTCCTCCAGGCGACTTGCCTCCAAGGGTCTATTGTTGCCTCGGGCGCCTTTTGGTCGTTCTCCTGTGAGTCTAGATTTTCGAATCCGACGCAAAACTGAGAGTTAATTACAATATTCAGGGCCTCCTAATGACGGTGGAACACTCGAATTGCGTCGAGATTCAATACATTGTCTACCAGCCGACTTGTCTCCAAGGGTCTATTGTTGCCTCGGGCGCCTTTTTCTCGTTCTCCAGTGAGTCTAGATTTTCGAATCCGACGCAAAACTGATAGTTAATTGCAACGTTCAGGGCCTCCTAATGACGATGGAACACTCAAATTGCGTCGAGATTCAATACATCGTCCTCCAGCCTACTTGTCTCGAAGGGTCTATTGCTGCCTCTGGCACCTTATTGTCCGTCTCCTGTGAGTCTAGATTTTCGAATCCGACGCAAAACCGATGGTTAATAGTAATGTTCAGTGCCTCCTAATGACGATGGAACACTCAAATTGTGTCGAGATTCAATACATCGTCCTCCAGCCGACTTGTCTCCAAGGGGATATTGCTGCCTCCGGCACCATATGGTCCGTCTCCTGTGAGTCTAGATTTTCGAATCCGACGCAAAACCGATGGTTGATAGTAATGTGCAGTGCCTCCTAATGACGATGGAACACTCAAATTGCGTCGAGATTCAATACATCGTTCTCCCGCCGATTTGTCTCCAAGGGTCTATTGCTGCCTGTGGCACCTAATGGTCGTTCTCCTGTGAGTCTAGATTGTCGAATCCGACGCAAAACTGATAGTTAATTGTAACGTTCAGGGCCTCCTAATGACGATGGAACACTCAAATTGCGTCGAGATTCAATACATCGTCCTCCAGGCGACTTGTCTCCAAGGGTCTATTGCTGCCTCGGGCACCTTATGGTCGTTCTCCTCTGAGTCTACATTTTCAAATCAGACGCAAAACTGATAGTTAAATGTAACGTTCAGGGCCTCCTAATGACGATGGAACTCTCAAATTGCGTCGAGATTCAATACGTCGTCCTCCAGCCGACTTGTCTCCAAGGGCCTATTGTTTCCTCGGGCGCCTTTTGGTCGTCCTCCTGTGAGTCTAGATTTTCGAATCCGACGCATATAAAGATAGTTAATTGTAACGTACACGGCCTCCAAATGACGATGGAACACTCAAATTGCGTCGCGATTCAATCCATCGCCCTCCAGCCGAATTGTTTCCAAGGGTCTATTGTTACCCATGGCGCCTTTTGGTCGTTCTCCTGTGAGACTAGATTATCGAATCCGACGCGAAACTCACAGTTAATTGTAACGCTCACGGCCTCCTAATGACGATGTAACACTCAAATTGCTTCGAGATTCAATACATCGTCCTCCAGCCGACTTGACTCCAAGGGTCTATTGCTGCCTCTTGCACCTTATGGTCGTGCTTCTGTGTGTCTAGAATCTCGAATCCGACGCGAAACTGATAGTTAATTGTACATTCAGGGCCTCCTAATGACGGTGGAATACTCAAATTGCGTCGTGATTCAATACATCGTCCTCCAGGCGACTTGTCTCCAAGGGTCTATTGCTGCCTCGGGCACCTTATGGTCGTTCTCCTGTGGGTCTAGATTTTCGAATCCGACGCATAACTGATAGTTAATTGTAACGTTCAGGGCCTCCTAATGACGATGGAACACTCAAATTGCGTCGAGATTCAATACATCGTCCTCCAGCCTACTTGTCTCCAAGGGTCTATTGCTTCCTCTGGCACCTTATAGTCCGTCTCCTGTGAGTCTAGATTCACCAATCCGACGCAAAACCGATGGTTAATAGTAATGTTCAGTGCCTCCTAATGACGATGAAACGCTCAAATTGCGTCGTGATTCAATACATCGTCCTCCTGGCGACTTGTCTCCAAGGGTCTATTGCTGCCTCGGGCACCTTATGGTCGTTCTCCTGTGAGCGTACATTTTCGAATCCGACGCAAAACTGATAATTAATTGTAACGTTCAGGGCCTCCTAATGACGATGGAACAAGTAAATTGCATCGAGATTCAATACATCGTCCTCCAGCCGACTTGTCTCCAAGGGTCTATTGTTGCCTCGGGCGCCTTTTGGTCGTCCTCCTGTGAGTTTAGTTTTTCGAATCCGACGCATAACTGACAGTTAATTGTAACGTTCACGGCCTCCTAATGACGATGGAACTCTCAAATTGCGTCGAGATTCCATACATCGTCCTCCAGCCGACTTGTCTCCAAGGGTCTATTGCTGACTATGGCACCTTATGGTCCGTCTCCTGTGAGACTAGATTTTCGAATCCGACGCAAAACTGATAGTTAATTGTAACGTTGAGGGCCTCCTAAATACGATGGAACACTCAATTTGCGTCGAGATTCGATACATCGTCCTCCTGCCGATTTTTCTCCAAGGGTCTATTGCTGCCTGTGGCACCTTATGGTCGTTCACGTGTGAGTCTAGATTGTCGACTCCGACGCAATACTGATAGTTAATTGTAACGTTCAGGGCCTTCTAATGACGATGGAAAACTCAAATTGCGTCGAGATTCAACACATCGGCCTCCAGCCGACTTAACTCCAAGGGTCAATTGCTGCCTCGGGGACCTTGTGGTCGTTCTCCTGTGAATCTAGATTTACGAATCCGACGCATAACTGATAGTTAATTGTACCGTTCGGGTCCTCCTAATGACGATGGAGCACTCAAATTGCGTCGCGATTCAATACATCGTCCTCCAGCCGATTTGTCTCCAAGCGTCTATTGCTGCCTGTGGCACCTAATGGACGTTCTCCTGTGAGTCTAGATTTTCGAATCCGACGCAAAACTAATACTTAATTGTAACGTTAAGGGCCACCTAATGACGATGGAACACTCAAATTGCTTCGAGATTCAATACATCGTCCTCCAGCCGATTTGTCTCCAAGGGTCTATTGCTGCTTTGGTTACCTTATGGTGACTCTAGATTTTCGAATCTGACGCAAAACTGATAGTTAATTGTAACGTTCAGGGCCTCCCAATGACGATGGAACACTCAAATTGCTTCGAGATTCAATACATCGTCCTCCAGCCGATTTGTCTCCAAGGGTCTATTGCTGCTTTGGTTACCTTATGGTGACTCTAGATTTTCGAATCTGACGCAAAACTGATAGTTAATTGTAACGTTCAGGGCCTCCTAATGACAATGGAACACTCAAATTGCTTCGAGATTCAATACATCGTCCTCCAGCCGACTTGTCTCCCAGGGTCTATTGCTGCCTCTTGCACCTTATGGTCGTGCTTCTGTGAGTCTAGAATTTCGAATCCGACGCGAAACTGATAGTTAATTGTTACATTCAGGGCCTCCTAATGACGATGGAACACTCAAATTGCGTTGTGATTCAATACATCGTCCTCCTGGCGACTTGTCTCCAAGGGTCTATTGCTGCCTCGGGCACCTTATGGTCGTTCTCCTGTGAGCCTACATTTTCGAATCCGACGCAAAACTGATAATTAATTGTAACGTTCAGGGCCTCCTAATGACGATGCAACAATCAAATTGGATCGAGATTCAATACATCGTCCTCCAGCCGACTTGTCTCCAAGGGTCTATTGTTGCCTCGGGCGCCTTTTGGTCGTCCTCCTGTGAGTTTAGATTTTCGAATCCGACGCATAACTGATAGTTAATTCTAACGTTCAGGGCCTCCTAATGACGATGGAACACTCAAATTGCGTCGAGATTCAATACATCGGCCTCCAGCCGACTTGTCTCCAAGGGTCTATTGCTGCCTCGGGCACCTTGTGGTCGTTCTCCTGTGAGACTAGATTTACAAATCCGACGCATAACTGATAGTTAATTGTAACGTTCAGGGCCTCCTAATGGCGATGGAACACTCAAATTGCGTCGAGAATCAATACATCGTCCTCCTGCCGATTTTTCTCCAAGGGTCTAATGCTGCCTGTGGCACCTTATGGTCGTTCTCCTGTGAGTCTAGATTGTCGACTCCGACGCAAAACTGATCGTTAATTGTAACCTTCAGGGCCTCCTAATGACGATGGAACACTCAAATTGCGTCGCGATTCAATACATCGTCCTCCAGGCGACTTGCCTCCAAGGGTCTATTGTTGCCTCGGGCGCCTTTTGGTCGTTCTCCTGTGAGTCTAGATTTTCGAATCCGACGCAAAACTGAGAGTTAATTACAATATTCAGGGCCTCCTAATGACGGTGGAACACTCGAATTGCGTCGAGATTCAATACATTGTCTACCAGCCGACTTGTCTCCAAGGGTCTATTGTTGCCTCGGGCGCCTTTTTCTCGTTCTCCAGTGAGTCTAGATTTTCGAATCCGACGCAAAACTGATAGTTAATTGCAACGTTCAGGGCCTCCTAATGACGATGGAACACTCAAATTGCGTCGAGATTCAATACATCGTCCTCCAGCCTACTTGTCTCGAAGGGTCTATTGCTGCCTCTGGCACCTTATTGTCCGTCTCCTGTGAGTCTAGATTTTCGAATCCGACGCAAAACCGATGGTTAATAGTAATGTTCAGTGCCTCCTAATGACGATGGAACACTCAAATTGTGTCGAGATTCAATACATCGTCCTCCAGCCGACTTGTCTCCAAGGGGATATTGCTGCCTCCGGCACCATATGGTCCGTCTCCTGTGAGTCTAGATTTTCGAATCCGACGCAAAACCGATGGTTGATAGTAATGTGCAGTGCCTCCTAATGACGATGGAACACTCAAATTGCGTCGAGATTCAATACATCGTTCTCCCGCCGATTTGTCTCCAAGGGTCTATTGCTGCCTGTGGCACCTAATGGTCGTTCTCCTGTGAGTCTAGATTGTCGAATCCGACGCAAAACTGATAGTTAATTGTAACGTTCAGGGCCTCCTAATGACGATGGAACACTCAAATTGCGTCGAGATTCAATACATCGTCCTCCAGGCGACTTGTCTCCAAGGGTCTATTGCTGCCTCGGGCACCTTATGGTCGTTCTCCTCTGAGTCTACATTTTCAAATCAGACGCAAAACTGATAGTTAAATGTAACGTTCAGGGCCTCCTAATGACGATGGAACTCTCAAATTGCGTCGAGATTCAATACGTCGTCCTCCAGCCGACTTGTCTCCAAGGGCCTATTGTTTCCTCGGGCGCCTTTTGGTCGTCCTCCTGTGAGTCTAGATTTTCGAATCCGACGCATATAAAGATAGTTAATTGTAACGTACACGGCCTCCAAATGACGATGGAACACTCAAATTGCGTCGCGATTCAATCCATCGCCCTCCAGCCGAATTGTTTCCAAGGGTCTATTGTTACCCATGGCGCCTTTTGGTCGTTCTCCTGTGAGACTAGATTATCGAATCCGACGCGAAACTCACAGTTAATTGTAACGCTCACGGCCTCCTAATGACGATGTAACACTCAAATTGCTTCGAGATTCAATACATCGTCCTCCAGCCGACTTGACTCCAAGGGTCTATTGCTGCCTCTTGCACCTTATGGTCGTGCTTCTGTGAGTCTAGAATCTCGAATCCGACGCGAAACTGATAGTTAATTGTACATTCAGGGCCTCCTAATGACGGTGGAATACTCAAATTGCGTCGTGATTCAATACATCGTCCTCCAGGCGACTTGTCTCCAAGGGTCTATTGCTGCCTCGGGCACCTTATGGTCGTTCTCCTGTGGGTCTAGATTTTCGAATCCGACGCATAACTGATAGTTAATTGTAACGTTCAGGGCCTCCTAATGACGATGGAACACTCAAATTGCGTCGAGATTCAATACATCGTCCTCCAGCCTACTTGTCTCCAAGGGTCTATTGCTTCCTCTGGCACCTTATAGTCCGTCTCCTGTGAGTCTAGATTCACCAATCCGACGCAAAACCGATGGTTAATAGTAATGTTCAGTGCCTCCTAATGACGATGAAACGCTCAAATTGCGTCGTGATTCAATACATCGTCCTCCTGGCGACTTGTCTCCAAGGGTCTATTGCTGCCTCGGGCACCTTATGGTCGTTCTCCTGTGAGCGTACATTTTCGAATCCGACGCAAAACTGATAATTAATTGTAACGTTCAGGGCCTCCTAATGACGATGGAACAAGTAAATTGCATCGAGATTCAATACATCGTCCTCCAGCCGACTTGTCTCCAAGGGTCTATTGTTGCCTCGGGCGCCTTTTGGTCGTCCTCCTGTGAGTTTAGTTTTTCGAATCCGACGCATAACTGACAGTTAATTGTAACGTTCACGGCCTCCTAATGACGATGGAACTCTCAAATTGCGTCGAGATTCCATACATCGTCCTCCAGCCGACTTGTCTCCAAGGGTCTATTGCTGACTATGGCACCTTATGGTCCGTCTCCTGTGAGACTAGATTTTCGAATCCGACGCAAAACTGATAGTTAATTGTAACGTTGAGGGCCTCCTAAATACGATGGAACACTCAATTTGCGTCGAGATTCGATACATCGTCCTCCTGCCGATTTTTCTCCAAGGGTCTATTGCTGCCTGTGGCACCTTATGGTCGTTCACGTGTGAGTCTAGATTGTCGACTCCGACGCAATACTGATAGTTAATTGTAACGTTCAGGGCCTTCTAATGACGATGGAAAACTCAAATTGCGTCGAGATTCAACACATCGGCCTCCAGCCGACTTAACTCCAAGGGTCAATTGCTGCCTCGGGGACCTTGTGGTCGTTCTCCTGTGAATCTAGATTTACGAATCCGACGCATAACTGATAGTTAATTGTACCGTTCGGGTCCTCCTAATGACGATGGAGCACTCAAATTGCGTCGCGATTCAATACATCGTCCTCCAGCCGATTTGTCTCCAAGCGTCTATTGCTGCCTGTGGCACCTAATGGACGTTCTCCTGTGAGTCTAGATTTTCGAATCCGACGCAAAACTAATACTTAATTGTAACGTTAAGGGCCACCTAATGACGATGGAACACTCAAATTGCTTCGAGATTCAATACATCGTCCTCCAGCCGATTTGTCTCCAAGGGTCTATTGCTGCTTTGGTTACCTTATGGTGACTCTAGATTTTCGAATCTGACGCAAAACTGATAGTTAATTGTAACGTTCAGGGCCTCCCAATGACGATGGAACACTCAAATTGCTTCGAGATTCAATACATCGTCCTCCAGCCGATTTGTCTCCAAGGGTCTATTGCTGCTTTGGTTACCTTATGGTGACTCTAGATTTTCGAATCTGACGCAAAACTGATAGTTAATTGTAACGTTCAGGGCCTCCTAATGACAATGGAACACTCAAATTGCTTCGAGATTCAATACATCGTCCTCCAGCCGACTTGTCTCCCAGGGTCTATTGCTGCCTCTTGCACCTTATGGTCGTGCTTCTGTGAGTCTAGAATTTCGAATCCGACGCGAAACTGATAGTTAATTGTTACATTCAGGGCCTCCTAATGACGATGGAACACTCAAATTGCGTTGTGATTCAATACATCGTCCTCCTGGCGACTTGTCTCCAAGGGTCTATTGCTGCCTCGGGCACCTTATGGTCGTTCTCCTGTGAGCCTACATTTTCGAATCCGACGCAAAACTGATAATTAATTGTAACGTTCAGGGCCTCCTAATGACGATGCAACAATCAAATTGGATCGAGATTCAATACATCGTCCTCCAGCCGACTTGTCTCCAAGGGTCTATTGTTGCCTCGGGCGCCTTTTGGTCGTCCTCCTGTGAGTTTAGATTTTCGAATCCGACGCATAACTGATAGTTAATTCTAACGTTCAGGGCCTCCTAATGACGATGGAACACTCAAATTGCGTCGAGATTCAATACATCGGCCTCCAGCCGACTTGTCTCCAAGGGTCTATTGCTGCCTCGGGCACCTTGTGGTCGTTCTCCTGTGAGACTAGATTTACAAATCCGACGCATAACTGATAGTTAATTGTAACGTTCAGGGCCTCCTAATGGCGATGGAACACTCAAATTGCGTCGAGAATCAATACATCGTCCTCCTGCCGATTTTTCTCCAAGGGTCTAATGCTGCCTGTGGCACCTTATGGTCGTTCTCCTGTGAGTCTAGATTGTCGACTCCGACGCAAAACTGATCGTTAATTGTAACCTTCAGGGCCTTCTAATGACGATGGAACACTCAAATTGCGTCGAGATTCAACGCATCGGCCTCCAGCCGACTTAACTCCAAGGGTCAATTTCTGCCTCGGGGACCTTGTGGTCGTTCTCCTGTGAATCTAGATTTACGAATCCGACGCATAACTGATAGTTAATTGTACCGTTCAGGTCCTCCTAATGACGATGGAGCACTCAAATTGCGTCGCGATTCAGTACATCGTCCTCCAGCCTACTAGTTTCCAAGGGTCTCTTGTTGCCCCAGGCGCCTTCTGGTCGTTCTCCTGTGAGTCTAGATTGTCGAATCCGACGCAAAACCGATAGTTAATGGTAACGCTCAGGGCATCCTAATCACAATGAAACACTCAAATTGCTTCGAGATTCAATACATCGTCCCCCAGCCGACCTGACTCCAAGGGCATTATTCTGCATCGGGCACCTTTTGGTCCGTCTCTTGTGAGTCTAGATTTTCGAATCCGACGCGAAACTGATAGTTAATTATTACATTCAGGGCCTCCTAATGACGATGGAACACTCAAATTGCGTCGAGTTCAATATATCGTCCTCCAGCCGACTTGTTTCCAAGGGTCTATTGCTGCCTCTGGCACCTTATAGTCCGCCTCCTGTGAGTCTAGATTTTCGAATCCGACGCAAAACCGATGGTTAATAGTAATGTTCAGTGCCTCCTAATGACGATGGAACACTCAAATTGCGTCGCGATTCAATACATCGTCCTCCAGGCGACTTGCCTCCAAGGGTCTATTGTTGCCTCGGGCGCCTTTTGGTCGTTCTCCTGTGAGTCTAGATTTTCGAATCCGACGCAAAACTGAGAGTTAATTACAATATTCAGGGCCTCCTAATGACGGTGGAACACTCGAATTGCGTCGAGATTCAATACATTGTCTACCAGCCGACTTGTCTCCAAGGGTCTATTGTTGCCTCGGGCGCCTTATTGTCCGTCTCCTGTGAGTCTAGATTTTCGAATCCGACGCAAAACCGATGGTTAATAGTAATGTTCAGTGCCTCCTAATGACGATGGAACACTCAAATTGTGTCGAGATTCAATACATCGTCCTCCAGCCGACTTGTCTCCAAGGGGATATTGCTGCCTCCGGCACCATATGGTCCGTCTCCTGTGAGTCTAGATTTTCGAATCCGACGCAAAACCGATGGTTGATAGTAATGTGCAGTGCCTCCTAATGACGATGGAACACTCAAATTGCGTCGAGATTCAATACATCGTTCTCCCGCCGATTTGTCTCCAAGGGTCTATTGCTGCCTGTGGCACCTAATGGTCGTTCTCCTGTGAGTCTAGATTGTCGAATCCGACGCAAAACTGATAGTTAATTGTAACGTTCAGGGCCTCCTAATGACGATGGAACACTCAAATTGCGTCGAGATTCAATACATCGTCCTCCAGGCGACTTGTCTCCAAGGGTCTATTGCTGCCTCGGGCACCTTATGGTCGTTCTCCTCTGAGTCTACATTTTCAAATCAGACGCAAAACTGATAGTTAAATGTAACGTTCAGGGCCTCCTAATGACGATGGAACTCTCAAATTGCGTCGAGATTCAATACGTCGTCCTCCAGCCGACTTGTCTCCAAGGGCCTATTGTTTCCTCGGGCGCCTTTTGGTCGTCCTCCTGTGAGTCTAGATTTTCGAATCCGACGCATATAAAGATAGTTAATTGTAACGTACACGGCCTCCAAATGACGATGGAACACTCAAATTGCGTCGCGATTCAATCCATCGCCCTCCAGCCGAATTGTTTCCAAGGGTCTATTGTTACCCATGGCGCCTTTTGGTCGTTCTCCTGTGAGACTAGATTATCGAATCCGACGCGAAACTCACAGTTAATTGTAACGCTCACGGCCTCCTAATGACGATGTAACACTCAAATTGCTTCGAGATTCAATACATCGTCCTCCAGCCGACTTGACTCCAAGGGTCTATTGCTGCCTCTTGCACCTTATGGTCGTGCTTCTGTGAGTCTAGAATCTCGAATCCGACGCGAAACTGATAGTTAATTGTACATTCAGGGCCTCCTAATGACGGTGGAATACTCAAATTGCGTCGTGATTCAATACATCGTCCTCCAGGCGACTTGTCTCCAAGGGTCTATTGCTGCCTCGGGCACCTTATGGTCGTTCTCCTGTGGGTCTAGATTTTCGAATCCGACGCATAACTGATAGTTAATTGTAACGTTCAGGGCCTCCTAATGACGATGGAACACTCAAATTGCGTCGAGATTCAATACATCGTCCTCCAGCCTACTTGTCTCCAAGGGTCTATTGCTTCCTCTGGCACCTTATAGTCCGTCTCCTGTGAGTCTAGATTCACCAATCCGACGCAAAACCGATGGTTAATAGTAATGTTCAGTGCCTCCTAATGACGATGAAACGCTCAAATTGCGTCGCGATTCAATACATCGTCCTCCAGCCGATTTGTCTCCAAGGGTCTATTGCTGCCTGTGAGTCTAGATTTTCGAATCCGACGCAAAACTGAGAGTTTATCATAACATTCAGGGCCTCCTAATGACGATGGAACACTCAATTTGCGTCGAGATTCAATACATCGTCCTCCAGCAGACGTGTCTCCAAGGGGATATTGCTGCCTCGGGCACCATATAGTCCGTCTCCTGTGAGTCTAGATTTTCGAATCCGAAGCAAAAATGAAAGTTAATTGTAACGTTCAGGGCCTCCTAATGACGATGGAACACTCAAATTGCGTCGAGATTCAATACATCGGCCTCCAGCCGACTTGTCTCCAAGGGTCTATTCCTGCCTCGGGCACCTTGTGGTCGTTCTCCTGTGAGACTAGATTTACAAATCCGACGCATAACTGATAATTAATTGTAACGTTCAGGTCCTCCTAATGACGATGGAGCACTCAAATTGCGTCGCGATTCAATACATCGTCCTCCAGCCGACTTGTTTCCAAAGGTCTATTGTTGCCCCAGGCGCCTTCTGGTCGTTCTCCTGTGAGTCTAGATTGTCGAATCTGACGCAAAACTGATAGTTAGTTGTAACGCTCAGGGCATCCTATTCACGATGAAACACTCAAATTGCTTCGAGATTCAATACATCGTCCCCAGCCGACCTGACTCCAAGGGCATATTTCTGCATCGCGCACCTTTTGGTCCCCCTCCTGTGAGTCTAGATTTTCGAATCCGACGCGAAACTGAGAGTTAATTGTAACGTTAAGGGCCCCCTAATGACGATGGAACATTCAAATTGCTGTGAGATTCAATACATCGTCCTCCAGCCGACTTGTCTCTAAGGGTCTATTGCTGCCTCTGGCACCTTATGGTTGTGCTTCTGTGGGTCTAGAATTTCGAATCCGACGCGAAACTGATAGTTAATTGTTACATTCAGGGCCTCCTAATGACGATGGAACACTCAAATTGCGTCGAGATTCAATACATCGTCCTCCAGCCTACTTGTCTCCAAGGGTCTATTGCTGCCTCTGGCACCTTATAGTCCGTCTCCTGTGAGTCTAGATTTTCGAACCCGACGCAAAACCGATGGTTAATAGTAATGTTCAGTGCCTCCTAATGACGATGGAACACTCAAATTGCGTCGCGATTCAATACATCGTCCTGCAGCCTACTTGTCTCCAAGGGTCTATTGCTGCCTCTGGTACCTTATGGTCCGTCTCCTGTGAGTCTAAATTTTCAAATGCGACGCGAAACTGATAGTTAATAGTAGCGTTCAGGGCCTCCTAATGACGATGGAACACTCAAATTGTGTCGAGATTCAATACATCGTCCTCCAGCCGACTTGTCTCCAAGGGGATATTGCTGCCTCCGGCACCATATGGTCCGTCTCCTGTGAGTCTAGATTTTCGAATCCGACGCGAAACTGATAGTTAATTGTAACGTACAGGGCCTCCTAATGACGATGGAACACTCAATTTGAGTCGAGATTCAATACATCGGTCTCCAGCCGACTTGTCTCCAAGGGTCTATTGCTGCCTGTGGCACCTAATGGTCGTTCTCCTGGGAGTCTAGATTGCCGAATCCGACGCAAAACTGATAGTTAATTGTAACGTTCAGGGCCTCCTAATGACGATGGAACACTCAAATTGCGTCGAGATTCAATACATCGTCCTCCAGGCGACTTGTCTCCAAGGGTCTATTGCTGCCTCGGGCACCTTATGGTCGTTCTCCTCTGAGTCTACATTTTCAAATCAGACGCAAAACTGATAGTTAAATGTAACGTTCAGGGCCTCCTAATGACGATGGAACACTCAAATTGCGTCGAGATTCAATACATCGTCCTCTAGCCGACTTGTCTCCAAAGATCTATTGCTGACTCGGGCACCATATGGCCGTTCTCCTGCGAGTCTTGGTTTTCGAATCCGACGCATAACTGATAGTTAATTGTAACGTTCAGGTCCTCGTAATGACGGTGGAACACTCAAATTGCGTCGCGATTCAATTGATCGTCCTCCAGCCGACTTGTTTCCAAGGGTCTATTGTTGCCCCGGGCGCCTTTTGGTCGTTCTCCTGTGAGTCCAGATTATCGAATCCGGCGCATAACTCATAGTTAATTGTAACGTTCACGGCCTCATAATGACGATGGAACACTCAAATTGGTTCGAGATTCAATACATCGTCCTCCAGCCGACTTGTCTCCAAGGACCTATTGCTGCCTCTGGCACCTGTTGGTCGTGCTCCTGTGAGTCTAGATATTCGAATCCGACGCGAAACTGATAGTTAATTGTAACGTTCAGGGCCTCATAATGACGATGGAACACTCAAATTGCGTCGAGATTCAATACATCGTCCTCCAGGCGACTTGTCTCCAAGGGTCTATTACTGCCCCGGGCGCCTTTTGGTCGTACTCCTGTGAGTCTAGATTGTCGAATCCGACGCAAACCTCATAGTTAATTGTAACGTTCACGGCCTCCTAATGACGGTGGAACATTCAAATTGCTTCGAGATTCAATACATCGTCCTCCAGCCGACTTGTCTCCAAGGGTCTACTGCTGCCTCTGGTACCTTATGTTCGTGCTCCTGTGAGTCTACATTTTCGAATTCGACGCGAAACTGATATTTAATTGTAACGTTCACGGCTTCCTAATGACGATGGAACATTCAAATTGCTTCAAGATTCAATACATCGTCCTCCAGGCAACTTGTCTCCAAGGGTCTACTGCTGCCTCTGGCACCATACGGTCGTGCTCCTGTGAGTCTAGATTATCGAATCCGACGCGAAACTGATATTTAATTGTAACGTTCAGGGCCTCCTAATGACGATGGAACACTCAAATTGCGTCGAGAATCAATACATCGTCCTCCAGTTGACTTGTCTCCAAGGGGCTATTGCTGCCTCGGGCACCTTATGGTCGTTCTTCTGCGAGTCTAGATTTTCGAATCCGACGCAAAACTGAATGTTAATTGTAATGTTCAGTGCCTCCGGATGACGATGGAACACTCAAATTGCGTCGCGATTCAGCACATCGTCCTCCAGCCGATTTGTCTCCAAGGGTCTATTGCTGCCTGTGGCACCTAATGGTCGTTCTCCTGTGAGTCTAGATTTTCGAATCCGACGCGAAACTCTTAGTTAATTGTAACGTTCAGGGCCTCCTAATGACGATGTAGCACTCAATTTGCGTCGAGATTCAATACATCGTCTTCCAGCCGACTTGTCTCCAAGGGGATATTGCTGCCTCGGGAACCATATGGTCCGTCTCCTGTGAGTCTAGATTTTCGAAACCGACGCAAAACTGAAAGTTAATTGTAACGTTTAGTGCCTCCTAATGACGATGGAACACTCAAATTGCATCGAGATTCTATACATCGTCCTCCAGCCGACTTGTATCCAAGGATCTATTGCTGCCTTTGGCACCTGTTGGTCGTGCTCCTGTGAGTCTAGATTTTCGAATCCGACGCGAAACTGACAGTTAATTGTAACGTTCAGGGCCTCCTAATGACGATGGAGCACTCAAATTGCGTCGAGATTCAATACATCGTCCTCCAGGCGACTTGTCTCCAAGGGTCTAATGCTGCCTAGGGCACCTTATGCTCGTTGTCCTCTTGTAACGCCGGAAATGCTTATCCTACTATTCCCATCTATTGTACTATAATTTGTTTTCCTTATTTTTGTTACCTGAATATATGACATGTCTGTGTCTTTACATATTGCAATTGTTTTGCTATTTGTATATATATATATTTATGCATTTATGTCGATGTATAATTGGTTTGTTTCGTAAATATTATTTGTATTTTTACGCTGGGTCTTGCCTATGGAAAACTGCTATCGAACGATTACATCGATAGGTCGTGTGAAGACCCAAAGTGTGTAAAATCTTTGGTAGTGTTAACTCTGCCGCGTGGAGCGCGGGCAGAGCTGTTTTAGTCTGGCTGGAGTAGCGAGTGGAGCAGGTGTGTTGTGTGACGCTCCCGCGAGTTGCCGCGCTTTCGGGGTTTGGCAGCATGTAATTGCGCTCGACTCGCGATGATAGTTTCTGACATGGTGTCGCGGACGGGAAGCATTAGCTGGCGCACATCAAGATCCCGTTTCGCCTGGTGACCGTGTCGAGAAGAAGGCGCGCCAACATCCAGCTTCTGCAACAGCGACGGCCGACAATGAGTGACTGTCGCCACCTCCTCGATCGACGGCTTCAAACCTTCAATCAACCAACAAGGAAGACTAAAAGCACGTAAAGTTTCAGAACTGTATGGCAGACCTCAGCTTTTCAAATTGTTCCATTTGCCTCGCAAAATTACAGCAACTTAGCATGAACCTTTGTTGCTCATTGTCCCAATTGCATTGCCAAGCAGGGTCCCTTCCTTTTCCGAAATGAGCCCGAGGGTCGTTGAAATTCAAACTCCAGCATCATTCGATTTCACTGCTTTAATTTCAAAGTTCAGCTGGCTACAATATTTAGATTGCACAAGCACAAATTAAGAGTGCGAGTTTTGTTACCGTATTTTAGCTACCTGTGACCGCAGCTCAGCTTGGTACGTACTAAATTTTACTATTGTTAATTGTTCAGAATCATTTTAATTCAAGTTCAAAGTTAATTCTCTTATTTCTAAATTGCGTAGATTCAAGTAGCTTTTGAAATGATTGTTGAGGTAGTCCAAGACTAACCTTATTTTACTGAATGTCGATGTGCTTCAGAAAGAAAGCTCACTATTAACTTCAGTCACTAAATTAACTTTCGATTTTCCAGTTTTATTAATTCTTTTGCTAAATTAAGTCAGAGTGTAGCGAAATTTATTACTTCTGACAAACTTTCAGTTTTCACACTACACGTGTCAACCTTCAGTTGCCACGCATCTATTGCTAATTATATGTGTAATTACCTTTCTTTTTCAGTTACTATAGTAATTGTCCTTAGGACTGGCGACCGTAATTTCCCCCAAATCTCAAATATCTAATTACCGCTAGTTAATTGTTAGCGTAACGGACGCACATTTACTTTCTTCATCAACTTTACTCCTTTAAAAATTAATTTCCACCAGTTTCATTTGCATTTGTCCTTTCATTTAGATGTAACCCTTTCCTCGCTCTTTACCGACAGATTAACTTCGGTGACGATTGTTCTTCCCAAATTTCCATTAGGTACACGCGGTTTAATTTTTCACTGTCATTAAGGTCGATAAGTGTGGGGGAGGTTACACGTGGCGACCTGGTGACAGGACAATCTTCGGATTTGAGGTTGTTCTGGACACGAATTTTGTATGTTGCAAATCTCGTAACGAAGTACTGGTTACGTACAGGCCGTTACGTCAGCGAGAATGAGTAGTGGGAGTAATCCTAGTTATATTTGAGATTTGGCATTTATATTGAAAATTATTAAAATGAGTGAAGGCAACAATTGCCAAAATTTGGTAGTCTTGGATAAGGAACAATTGGTCGAACAGTGGGAAACGCGCACCGCGTTACCCATTGCTCAGGGGCAGGCGGCTAGCATGAAACACGCGACCGCCGAAACGCAACAAAGAGCAGAAATGGGATTCCAAACTTTAGAAAATGTTTTGGAATCGGAAGTGAAAATCAAATCTGAATCCCTTGATGACGAATACGGGGGGAAAATTAAAGATGAAGCCGCTGCGGAAGTAAAACCGGTAGTTTCCGGGAATTTAACTGATTTATTGAATGTTTTGATTAACGAAATCAAGAGTCAATCGACCAAGCAAGAAGCTCAGTCTGAAAAAATTGAACGAAAGCTAGACAGTCACAACAAAGCTATTAATGTTGTTAACAACAATGTTGGAGTTGTTAACACAGAAGTTGATAAAATCAAAGAAGATATTGTTGTGATTAATAGTGAAATCGGTGATCTTAAACAGGAAATTATAGGCGTTCAGGCGGAAATTGCCAGCATAAATACTCGTTTTTATTCCGAAATTAGCAGAATCGAGAAAAGTGTAGGAGAATCAGTTGCTCCGATCATCGAGAATAAGGTGACGGAACAAATTCAATTAGTGAAAAAAGAGGATCAAAAGAAGGTGGAAACTTTAAAGGCTTTAGTATCCGAAGTAGATACCAAAGTGACGAAGCAGGCTAATACCTGCGAAGAAAAAAAAAGGGAAGTAGAAACACTTGCGACAACCACTTGCCAAGTAATTACGAGAGTGTCGGAATTAGAAAAGAAACTTGACGAAAAACATAGCTATATGCCAATCTATGCACATAGTTCGGAATTGTTGACGAAAGAGGAGCGGTTCGACCCCTTGAAAAAAGGCGGTATACACGCGACGGATTTCATTAAGAATTGTGAAAGAGTTTTACCCAGATCATGGACTAATGAGAGAAAAATTAATGCGATTATTGATGTGTTGGCTGGTGATGCCAAGCGGTGGGGCTTAAACCTCAACATTATGGACCTGACTTTTGACGAATTTAAAAATTTTTTTCTGGCTGAATACTGGTCAGAGCAAAAACAGCAAAGTGTCTGGCGCGAATTTGTCGTATCGAGGTCTTTCGATGCGAATTCGCGCGGCTCGATGAAGGAGTTTTGTGAGGGCTGGATCCGCAAGTTGGAATATTTGCGTGATCGCCGCACGGAATCCGAAATAGTCTGGGAACTCTACAAGAAGCTTCCAGATGATGCTAAACGCTATGTAGGAAGCAATCACAGGACAATCAATGATTTCCTGGGAAGAATTGAGGACAAGGACTATTGGCGCAATAATCGCGACAGGGGTAGAGGCCGTGGTAACAACAACGGGTACCACAGCAACCACAACAACAATAACCATGGAAATAATGCATACCGCAACCATGGCAGCAATAACAATAATGGTTCGGACCGTAATAACAATCGGTACAATGCAAATAATAACAGGAATGACGGAAACCAGTATCATACTAACGTGATACGGGCTTCACAGAATAGTAATAACGCCAGAGGGTGTGATCAGCCGCCTCAGCAGCATCCGGGGACCGTATCTGCTGGGACGAGACAGGGAAACCATTAGCCGCGCCAGTGAGGGGCCGACCAGGCGTGGAGAAATTTTGGCGGCCCAATAACAGGAGAAAACCCAGGTGTCGTCGTTATGAAAATTCCGTGTGGAATAATCAACGGCGGGAGAGTGTGCCAGTGTTAGGAGAAAGGAGTGCGCCCACAAGTAGTAGATCAACTGTATACACGGCAGCAGAAAATACATTCACTGTCAGTGAGAACAATTTAAGTAGTGTTCTGGAAATCGATTATAAAGGGGCAGCTGTAATACCCACAGCGGAACTGGAGATTGAGTTTAAGAATGATTCTCAATTGTTGAGAGAAGATCAGATGTCGGATAACACGTCCGCCATTGAGCGAGGGGATGCAGAGAGAGATGAGGTGTGGTTAAGGCAGCTCGGTCGCTTATACGACGAACTAAGAGATTATAGGGGCCTGTACGGGAGAAGCATTTATGGAGAGCGCGGGCAGAATTTGCCGCGTCTCGTCCCACAGGAAGATAGTATTTCTGAAGTGATGGAAAGTTCTGGCCCTAACCGGCAGACTTTACCAGAAATAGTTGATGTTAATGGGGAGCACGAGCAAGATTCGTCGTGTTTCGTCCCGCAGGAGTTAGATGTTGAAGTAGTAACGGAAAGTTCTGGCCCTAACAGGCAGACTTTACCGAAAGTTATAGTGATAGAAGTAACCGACCCATCCGACGCAAACCTCCAGTTTAAACGTTGCGAGAGTATTAAGGAGAAAGATTACGAAAATTTTAGTGATAGCCGGACACGATTGGTAGAAAAGCACATAGATTACAGCGTGCATGAGGTTAGAGCTGACATTATACAGTCAGACGATAGCAGTGTGGGTTGCGCAGATCCAGAGGAAGTAATTTCATATGCTACTGGGCACATTCCTCCAGGTAGATTGGCAGATGAGATCAATCTGACCAAAGAGGAATCAACAAATGTGACAATTAGTGAATTGACAGCAAAGCAACACTCACTAGTTGACAAGTTACAGGAAAAGGTTTCGGTATTGGAGGCGAAGCTAGAGACTAAGCCTCAGGACAAACGTGTGGAAATTAAAACTGTATTTGAACAGAGGCTGAAAAAGCCGCTAGATAAACCGGATTTAGGATCAAAGCCGGATGGTTTTTTCTGGAATGACCTGGATATAGACGAGGATTTACTGTGGGAAAATGAAGAAACAGTCGAGGACAAGTGTAGACAGATAGTAGTGTCTGTTAATATGCACGACCTACAACTAAACGTGTTTATTGACACCGGTGCAGAACTGAGTCCTGTATCTGGGAAAATATTTGAGTTACTGAAAGACAGACCTGGTATCGTAGTTATGCCAGTAACAGGAGTGAAAATTATCGGTGCTACTGGGAAGGCCAGTAAACCGGTCACAAAACAGATTTTTGTCCACTTCGAGATATGTGGGGCACAATTTGAGCAAGAGTTTGTCGTCGTGCCAGACTTAACTACGGAAGTAATTATCGGGTTAGATTGCCTATTAAAGTACCGTGCAGTGATTAATTGCGAAAGCAAAACTTTGACATGTACGTCCCAAGATAAAACAATAGTAGTTAGTTTTGACGAGGCAGGAGACGGTGTGCATAGGTAATACCAGCCTATACGCATTGTTAACTGGCCCAATGGTATTGACGTAGGTATGAATTTGAACTACTGTAATGTGAGGAATCTCGGCATTGACAATAGTATAGAAAGTGAATTGGAAAGTATTTGTAGACGGTGTGTCAAACGTAACACACGAACAAAGACGAGGCCGACTTTCCCGTACCTATTGCCATCACAACCATAGGGCATGGGGCAAATATGTAGCAGTATTTGAGAGAATTATGAACACCTTGAGACATGAATCTACGGGATTTTCTCCAGAGGAAATCCTGTTGGGTGACGGAAGTAAAAGTTTAGTGGAAGAGATAATCAAATTGCCTCCACGGATTGACATTAGTATTTGTGTGAAAAAAGATCGTTTGCGAGAAGTAATGAAGCTTAAAGCCGATGCTAGCATACGTCGTCATGACGCTAAAGCGCGTTTTGCTAAGTTTGCGATCGGAGACTTAGTACTTGTAAAAGCTCATGAGAAATCGAGCGAGATAGACAATGAAATCTCTAAATTTAAGTTTGTTTATAATGGGCCATATAAAGTCATTGGTATACCTCACACAAATGCTTATTGCTTAGAGTATCCAAGCTCTGGAAAGCTATTAGGTATACGAAACATTGTAGACCTGAAATTGTACCAACCAAGGATTGATTAGTACCACAGATAGGGTAATTTGTACAGTATGTAGATATAGATTGTAAGATTTAAGGATGTGCCATGTGGCGATGCTTTTGACTGACCAAGGTCATTAAAGAAGTTGTAATTAATAAGTAATTAATTTTGATTAATCAATTTAATTTTAATCAATTTAATCATGATCTAATCAACTGAAAAATCCAAGCTGCTAGTTTAAGTTTTCAGCTGAGTCACAGTAGATTAAGGAATGTAAATATGATTTTGTAAATAGCTGTAAGATTCCATAAATATGTGATTTACTAGTCATTGCCGATGTACATAGACGCTGTTTTAGGTTTCAGGCTAGTACATGCGTGTGATGATGGACAGTGTTGAGTTATCCACTGTGATAGTGTTTATGGACTCCTTGAGATTACTCGGGAGTGAGTTTTACCGAAAGAATTCAGTGAAACGGACGTTCTGGAAATGCCGTTACAAGGGCGAGAGAGATCAAGCGTGCCGCACAGGCGGGCGTAACAATACTGGCGGGGCGGAACCGCTGTCGGCTCTTGTGCCGCTGTCGGCTCTTGTGCCGCTGTCGGCATTCTTTGTACTTGCGAGTACGGAAGGCGGAGTTGTTTTTCTTCCCGGACAGCTGATATGAAAGAAATCTGTTGTCAATATTTATGTTTTTGTCGATCTGCTGTATATTATTTTCTTGTTTAGCGTTAAGTGCACACTCATGACGAGAATATTAATTATGAAAGGTTTATATAAAATACGTATTCTATGTAATAAATTATTAATTTGCGTATTTTGATATATCTGTTTTCTATGACCATGTGATCTGATTAATTTTGTAAATAGTATTCCATTTCTTGATACTGCTAGGAATTTAGATTTTTAGAATAGCTAAATCACTTTCTATGTTTTCTATGAATTTTAATATGTTGTCAACCTGTTTTATTTTGATCAAGATGACAGAGTGGAATAAGATTAGGAGTGTCTCCACTCAATTATTATCGTCTAAAAATTGGTTTATGGTTAATTAGGCGAATGCTAAATTTTGTTGATGTTTTGAGCATATGCATTTCCGCTGTTTCTTTTTTTTTGGACATTTTCTGAGTCTGTTTAAGTTACACGAACATCCTCAGACAATGTGGGGCACGTGTAACGCCGGAAATGCTTATCCTACTATTCCCATCTATTGTACTATAATTTGTTTTCCTTATTTTTGTTACCTGAATATATGACATTTCTGTGTCTTTACATATTGTAATTGTTTTACTATTTGTATATATATATTTATGCATTTATGTCGATGTACACTCCTGGAAATTGAAATAAGAACACCGTGAATTCATTGTCCCAGGAAGGGGAAACTTTATTGACACATTCCTGGGGTCAGATACGTCACATGATCACACTGACAGAACCACAGGCACATAGACACGGGCAACAGAGCATGCACAATGTCGGCGCTAGTACAGTGTATATCCACCTTTCGCAGCAATGCAGGCTGCTATTCTCCCATGGAGACGATCGTAGAGATGCTGGATGTAGTCCTGTGGAACGGCTTGCCATGCCATTTCCACCTGGCGCCTCAGTTGGACCAGCGTTCGTGCTGGACGTGCAGACCGCGTGAGACGACGCTTCATCCAGTCCCAAACATGCTCAATGGGGGACAGATCCGGAGATCTTGCTGGCCAGGGTAGTTGACTTACACCTTCTAGAGCACGTTGGGTGGCACGGGATACATGCGGACGTGCATTGTCCTGTTGGAACAGCAAGTTCCCTTGCCGGTCTAGGAATGGTAGAACGATGGGTTCGATGACGGTTTGGATGTACCGTGCACTATTCAGTGTCCCCTCGACGATCACCAGTGGTGTACGGCCAGTGTAGGAGATCGCTCCCCACACCATGATGCCGGGTGTTGGCCCTGTGTGCCTCGGTCGTATGCAGTCCTGATTGTGGCGCTCACCTGCACGGCGCCAAACACGCATACGACCATCATTGGCACCAAGGCAGAAGCGACTCTCATCGCTGAAGACGACACGTCTCCATTCGTCCCTCCATTCACGCCTGTCGCGACACCACTGGAGGCGGGCTGCACGATGTTGGGGCGTGAGCGGAAGACGGCCTAACGGTGTGCGGGACCGTAGCCCAGCTTCATGGAGACGGTTGCGAATGGTCCTCGCCGATACCCCAGGAGCAACAGTGTCCCTAATTTGCTGGGAAGTGGCGGTGCGGTCCCCTACGGCACTGCGTAGGATCCTACGGTCTTGGCGTGCATCCGTGCGTCGCTGCGGTCCGGTCCCAGGTAGACAGGCACGTGCATCTTCCGTCGACCACTGGCGACAACATCGATGTAATGTGGAGACCTCACGCCCCACGTGTTGAGCAATTCGGCGGTACGTCCACCCGGCCTCCCGCATGACCACTATACGCCCTCGCTCAAAGTCCGTCAACTGCACATACGGTTCACGTCCACGCTGTCGCGGCATGCTACCAGTGTTAAAGACTGCGATGGAGCTCCGTATGCCACGGCAAACTGGCTGACACTGACGGCGGCGGTGCACAAATGCTGCGCAGCTAGCGCCATTCGACGGCCAACACCGCGGTTCCTGGTGTGTCCGCTGTGCCGTGCGTGTGATCATTGCTTGTACAGCCCTCTCGCAGTGTCCGGAGCAAGTATGGTGGGTCTGACACACCGGTGTCAATGTGTTCTTTTTTCCATTTCCAGGAGTGTATAATTGGTTTGTTTCGTAAATATTATTTGTATTTTTACGCTGGGTCTTGCCTAGGGAAAACTGCTATCGAACGATTACATCGATAGGTCGTGTGAAGACTCAAAGTGTGTAGGATCTTTGGTAGTGTTAACTCTGCCGCGTGGAGCGCGGGCAGAGCTGTTGGAGTCTGGCTGGAGTAGCGAGTGGAGCAGGTGTGTTGTGTGACGCTCCCGCGAGTTGCCGCGCTTTCGGGGTTTGGCAGCATGTAATTGCGCTCGACTCGCGATGATAGTTTCTGACATGGTGTCGCGGACGGGAAGCATTAGCTGGCGCACATCAAGAGCCCGTTTCGCCTGGTGACCGTGTCGAGAAGAAGGCGCGCCAACATCCAGCTTCTGCAACAGCGACGGCCGACAATGAGTGACTGTCGCCACCTCCTCGATCGACGGCTTCAAACCTTCAATCAACCAACAAGGAAGACTAAAAGCACGTAAAGTTTCAGAACTGTATGGCAGACCTCAGCTTTTCAAATTGTTCCATTTGCCTCGCAAAATTACAGCAACTTAGCATGAACCTTTGTTGCTCATTGTCCCAATTGCATTGCCAAGCAGGGTCCCTTCCTTTTCCGAAATGAGCCCGAGGGTCGTTGAAATTCAAACTCCAGCATCATTCGATTTCACTGCTTTAATTTCAAAGTTCAGCTGGCTACAATATTTAGATTGCACAAGCACAAATTAAGAGTGCGAGTTTTGTTACCGTATTTTAGCTACCTGTGACTGCAGCTCAGCTTGGTACGTACTAAATTTTACTATTGTTAATTGTTCAGAATCATTTTAATTCAAGTTCAAAGTTAATTCTCTTATTTCTAAATTGCGTAGATTCAAGTAGCTTTTGAAATGATTGTTGAGGTAGTCCAAGACTAACCTTATTTTACTGAATGTCGATGTGCTTCAGAAAGAAAGCTCACTATTAACTTCAGTCACTAAATTAACTTTCGATTTTCCAGTTTTATTAATTCTTTTGCTAAATTAAGTCAGAGTGTAGCGAAATTTATTACTTCTGACAAACTTTCAGTTTTCACACTACACGTGTCAACCTTCAGTTGCCACGCATCTATTGCTAATTATATGTGTAATTACCTTTCTTTTTCAGTTACTATAGTAATTGTCCTTAGGACTGGCGACCGTAATTTCCCCCAAATCTCAAATATCTAATTACCGCTAGTTAATTGTTAGCGTAACGGACGCACATTTACTTTCTTCATCAACTTTACTCCTTTAAAAATTAATTTCCACCAGTTTCATTTGCATTTGTCCTTTCATTTAGATGTAACCCTTTCCTCGCTCTTTACCGACAGATTAACTTCGGTGACGATTGTTCTTCCCAAATTTCCATTAGGTACACGCGGTTTAATTTTTCACTGTCATTAAGGTCGATAAGTGTGGGGGAGGTTACACGTGGCGACCTGGTGACAGGACAATCTTCGGATTTGAGGTTGTTCTGGACACGAATTTTGTATGTTGCAAATCTCGTAACGAAGTACTGGTTACGTACAGGCCGTTACGTCAGCGAGAATGAGTAGTGGGAGTAATCCTAGTTATATTTGAGATTTGGCATTTATATTGAAAATTATTAAAATGAGTGAAGGCAACAATTGCCAAAATTTGGTAGTCTTGGATACGGAACAATTGGTCGAACAGTGGGAAACGCGCACCGCGTTACCCATTGCTCAGGGGCAGGCGGCTAGCATGAAAGACGCGACCGCCGAAACGCAACAAAGAGCAGAAATGGGATTCCAAACTTTAGAAAATGTTTTGGAATCGGAAGTGAAAATCAAATCTGAATCCCTTGATGACGAATACGGGGGGAAAATTAAAGAGGAAGCCGCTGCGGAAGTAAAACCGGTAGTTTCCGGGAATTTAACTGATTTATTGAATGTTTTGATTAACGAAATCAAGAGTCAATCGACCAAGCAAGAAGCTCAGTCTGAAAAAATTGAACGAAAGCTAGACAGTCACACAAAGCTATTAATGTTGTTAACAACAATGTTGGAGTTGTTAACACAGAAGTTGATAAAATCAAAGAAGATATTGTTGTGATTAATAGTGAAATCGGAGATCTTAAACAGGAAATTATAGGCGTTCAGGCGGAAATTGCCAGCATAAATACTCGTTTTTATTCCGAAATTAGCAGAATCGAGAAAAGTGTAGGAGAATCAGTTGCTCCGATCATCGAGAATAAGGTGACGGAACAAATTCAATTAGTGAAAAAAGAGGATCAAAAGAAGGTGGAAACTTTAAAGGCTTTAGTATCCGAAGTAGATACCAAAGTGACGAAGCAGGCTAATACCTGCGAAGAAAAAAAAAGGGAAGTAGAAACACTTGCGACAACCACTTGCCAAGTAATTACGAGAGTGTCGGAATTAGAAAAGAAACTTGACGAAAAACATAGCTATATGCCAATCTATGCACATAGTTCGGAATTGTTGACGAAAGAGGAGCGGTTCGACCCCTTGAAAAAAGGCGGTATACACGCGACGGATTTCATTAAGAATTGTGAAAGAGTTTTACCCAGATCATGGACTAATGAGAGAAAAATTAATGCGATTATTGATGTGTTGGCTGGTGATGCCAAGCGGTGGGGCTTAAACCTCAACATTATGGACCTGACTTTTGACGAATTTAAAAATTTTTTTCTGGCTGAATACTGGTCAGAGCAAAAACAGCAAAGTGTCTGGCGCGAATTTGTCGTATCGAGGTCTTTCGATGCGAATTCGCGCGGCTCGATGAAGGAGTTTTGTGAGGGCTGGATCCGCAAGTTGGAATATTTGCGTGATCGCCGCACGGAATCCGGAATAGTCTGGGAACTCTACAAGAAGCTTCCAGATGATGCTAAACGCTATGTAGGAAGCAATCACAGGACAATCAATGATTTCCTGGGAAGAATTGAGGACAAGGACTATTGGCGCAATAATCGCGACAGGGGTAGAGGCCGTGGTAACAACAACGGGTACCACAGCAACCACAACAACAATAACCATGGAAATAATGCATACCGCAACCATGGCAGCAATAACAATAATGGTTCGGACCGTAATAACAATCGGTACAATGCAAATAATAACAGGAATGACGGAAACCAGTATCATACTAACGTGATACGGGCTTCACAGAATAGTAATAACGCCAGAGGGTGTGATCAGCCGCCTCAGCAGCATCCGGGGACCGTATCTGCTGGGACGAGACAGGGAAACCATTAGCCGCGCCAGTGAGGGGCCGACCAGGCGTGGAGAAATTTTGGCGGCCCAATAACAGGAGAAAACCCAGGTGTCGTCGTTATGAAAATTCCGTGTGGAATAATCAACGGCGGGAGAGTGTGCCAGTGTTAGGAGAAAGGAGTGCGCCCACAAGTAGTAGATCAACTGTATACACGGCAGCAGAAAATACATTCACTGTCAGTGAGAACAATTTAAGTAGTGTTCTGGAAATCGATTATAAAGGGGCAGCTGTAATACCCACAGCGGAACTGGAGATTGAGTTTAAGAATGATTCGCAATTGTTGAGAGAAGATCAGATGTCGGATAACACGTCCGCCATTGAGCGAGGGGATGCAGAGAGAGATGAGGTGTGGTTAAGGCAGCTCGGTCGCTTATACGACGAACTAAGAGATTATAGGGGCCTGTACGGGAGAAGCATTTATGGAGAGCGCGGGCAGAATTTGCCGCGTCTCGTCCCACAGGAAGATAGTATTTCTGAAGTGATGGAAAGTTCTGGCCCTAACCGGCAGACTTTACCAGAAATAGTTGATGTTAATGGGGAGCACGAGCAAGATTCGTCGTGTTTCGTCCCGCAGGAGTTAGATGTTGAAGTAGTAACGGAAAGTTCTGGCCCTAACAGGCAGACTTTACCGAAAGTTATAGTGATAGAAGTAACCGACCCATCCGACGCAAACCTCCAGTTTAAACGTTGCGAGAGTATTAAGGAGAAAGATTACGAAAATTTTAGTGATAGCCGGACACGATTGGTAGAAAAGCACATAGATTACAGCGTGCATGAGGTTAGAGCTGACATTATACAGTCAGACGATAGCAGTGTGGGTTGCGCAGATCCAGAGGAAGTAATTTCATATGCTACTGGGCACATTCCTCCAGGTAGATTGGCAGATGAGATCAATCTGACCAAAGAGGAATCAACAAATGTGACAATTAGTGAATTGACAGCAAAGCAACACTCACTAGTTGACAAGTTACAGGAAAAGGTTTCGGTATTGGAGGCGAAGCTAGAGACTAAGCCTCAGGACAAACGTGTGGAAATTAAAACTGTATTTGAACAGAGGCTGAAAAAGCCGCTAGATAAACCGGATTTAGGATCAAAGCCGGATGGTTTTTTCTGGAATGACCTGGATATAGACGAGGATTTACTGTGGGAAAATGAAGAAACAGTCGAGGACAAGTGTAGACAGATAGTAGTGTCTGTTAATATGCACGACCTACAACTAAACGTGTTTATTGACACCGGTGCAGAACTGAGTCCTGTATCTGGGAAAATATTTGAGTTACTGAAAGACAGACCTGGCATCGTAGTTATGCCAGTAACAGGAGTGAAAATTATCGGTGCTACTGGGAAGGCCAGTAAACCGGTCACAAAACAGATTTTTGTCCACTTCGAGATATGTGGGGCACAATTTGAGCAAGAGTTTGTCGTCGTGCCAGACTTAACTACGGAAGTAATTATCGGGTTAGATTGCCTATTAAAGTACCGTGCAGTGATTAATTGCGAAAGCAAAACTTTGACATGTACGTCCCAAGATAAAACAATAGTAGTTAGTTTTGACGAGGCAGGAGACGGTGTGCATAGGTAATACCAGCCTATACGCATTGTTAACTGGCCTAATGGTATTGACGTAGGTATGAATTTGAACTACTGTAATGTGAGGAATCTCGGCATTGAAAATAGTATAGAAAGTGAATTGGAAAGTATTTGTAGACGGTGTGTCAAACGTAACACACGAACAAAGACGAGGCCGACTTTCCCGTACCTATTGCCATCACAACCATAGGGCATGGGGCAAATATGTAGCAGTATTTGAGAGAATTATGAACACCTTGAGACATGAATCTACGGGATTTTCTCCAGAGGAAATCCTGTTGGGTGACGGAAGTAAAAGTTTAGTGGAAGAGATAATCAAATTCCCTCCACGGATTGACATTAGTATTTGTGTGAAAAAAGATTGTCATGACGCTAAAGCGCGTTTTGCTAAGTTTGCGATCGGAGACTTAGTACTTGTAAAAGCTCATGAGAAATCGAGCGAGATAGACAATGAAATCTCTAAATTTAAGTTTGTTTATAATGGGCCATATAAAGTCATTGGTATACCTCACACAAATGCTTATTGCTTAGAGTATCCAAGCTCTGGAAAGCTATTAGGTATACGAAACATTGTAGACCTGAAATTGTACCAACCAAGGATTGATTAGTACCACAGATAGGGTAATTTGTACAGTATGTAGATATAGAGTGTAAGATTTAAGGATGTGCCATGTGGCGATGCTTTTGACTGACCAAGGTCATTAAAGAAGTTGTAATTAATAAGTAATTAATTTTGATTAATCAATTTAATTTTAATCAATTTAATCATGATCTAATCAACTGAAAAATCCAAGCTGCTAGTTTAAGTTTTCAGCTGAGTCACAGTAGATTAAGGAATGTAAATATGATTTTGTAAATAGCTGTAAGATTCCATAAATATGTGATTTACTAGTCATTGCCGATGTACATAGACGCTGTTTTAAGTTTCAGGCTAGTACATGCGTGTGATGATGGACAGTGTTGAGTTATCCACTGTGATAGTGTTTATGGACTCCTTGAGATTACTCGGGAGTGAGTTTTACCGAAAGAATTCAGTGAAACGGACGTTCTGGAAATGCCGTTACAAGGGCGAGAGAGATCAAGCGTGCCGCACAGGCGGGCGTAACAATACTGGCGGGGCGGAACCGCTGTCGGCTCTTGTGCCGCTGTCGGCTCTTGTGCCGCTGTCGGCATTCTTTGTACTTGCGAGTACGGAAGGCGGAGTTGTTTTTCTTCCCGGACAGCTGATATGAAAGAAATCTGTTGTCAATATTTATGTTTTTGTCGATCTGCTGTATATTATTTTCTTGTTTAGCGTTAAGTGCACACTCATGACGAGAATATTAATTATGAAAGGTTTATATAAAATACGTATTCTATGTAATAAATTATTAATTTGCGTATTTTGATATATCTGTTTTCTATGACCATGTGATCTGATTAATTTTGTAAATAGTATTCCATTTCTTGATACTGCTAGGAATTTAGATTTTTAGAATAGCTAAATCACTTTCTATGTTTTCTATGAATTTTAATATGTTGTCAACCTGTTTTATTTTGATCAAGATGACAGAGTGGAATAAGATTAGGAGTGTCTCCACTCAATTATTATCGTCTAAAAATTGGTTTATGGTTAATTAGGCGAATGCTAAATTTTGTTGATGTTTTGAGCATATGCATTTCCGCTGTTTCTTTTTTTTTGGACATTTTCTGAGTCTGTTTAAGTTACACGAACATCCTCAGACAATGTGGGGCACGTGTAACGCCGGAAATGCTTATCCTACTATTCCCATCTATTGTACTATAATTTGTTTTCCTTATTTTTGTTACCTGAATATATGACATTTCTGTGTCTTTACATATTGTAATTGTTTTACTATTTGTATATATATATTTATGCATTTATGTCGATGTACACTCCTGGAAATTGAAATAAGAACACCGTGAATTCATTGTCCCAGGAAGGGGAAACTTTATTGACACATTCCTGGGGTCAGATACGTCACATGATCACACTGACAGAACCACAGGCACATAGACACGGGCAACAGAGCATGCACAATGTCGGCACTAGTACAGTGTATATCCACCTTTCGCAGCAATGCAGGCTGCTATTCTCCCATGGAGACGATCGTAGAGATGCTGGATGTAGTCCTGTGGAACGGCTTGCCATGCCATTTCCACCTGGCGCCTCAGTTGGACCAGCGTTCGTGCTGGACGTGCAGACCGCGTGAGACGACGCTTCATCCAGTCCCAAACATGCTCAATGGGGGACAGATCCGGAGATCTTGCTGGCCAGGGTAGTTGACTTACACCTTCTAGAGCACGTTGGGTGGCACGGGATACATGCGGACGTGCATTGTCCTGTTGGAACAGCAAGTTCCCTTGCCGGTCTAGGAATGGTAGAACGATGGGTTCGATGACGGTTTGGATGTACCGTGCACTATTCAGTGTCCCCTCGACGATCACCAGTGGTGTACGGCCAGTGTAGGAGATCGCTCCCCACACCATGATGCCGGGTGTTGGCCCTGTGTGCCTCGGTCGTATGCAGTCCTGATTGTGGCGCTCACCTGCACGGCGCCAAACACGCATACGACCATCATTGGCACCAAGGCAGAAGCGACTCTCATCGCTGAAGACGACACGTCTCCATTCGTCCCTCCATTCACGCCTGTCGCGACACCACTGGAGGCGGGCTGCACGATGTTGGGGCGTGAGCGGAAGACGGCCTAACGGTGTGCGGTACCGTAGCCCAGCTTCATGGAGACGGTTGCGAATGGTCCTCGCCGATACCCCAGGAGCAACAGTGTCCCTAATTTGCTGGGAAGTGGCGGTGCGGTCCCCTACGGCACTGCGTAGGATCCTACGGTCTTGGCGTGCATCCGTGCGTCGCTGCGGTCCGGTCCCAGGTAGACGGGCACGTGCATCTTCCGTCGACCACTGGCGACAACATCGATGTAATGTGGAGACCTCACGCCCCACGTGTTGAGCAATTCGGCGGTACGTCCACCCGGCCTCCCGCATGACCACTATACGCCCTCGCTCAAAGTCCGTCAACTGCACATACGGTTCACGTCCACGCTGTCGCGGCATGCTACCAGTGTTAAAGACTACGATGGAGCTCCGTATGCCACGGCAAACTGGCTGACACTGACGGCGGCGGTGCACAAATGCTGCGCAGCTAGCGCCATTCGACGGCCAACACCGCGGTTCCTGGTGTGTCCGCTGTGCCGTGCGTGTGATCATTGCTTGTACAGCCCTCTCGCAGTGTCCGGAGCAAGTATGGTGGGTCTGACACACCGGTGTCAATGTGTTCTTTTTTCCATTTCCAGGAGTGTATAATTGGTTTGTTTCGTAAATATTATTTGTATTTTTACGCTGGGTCTTGCCTAGGGAAAACTGCTATCGAACGATTACATCGATAGGTCGTGTGAAGACTCAAAGTGTGTAGGATCTTTGGTAGTGTTAACTCTGCCGCGTGGAGCGCGGGCAGAGCTGTTGGAGTCTGGCTGGAGTAGCGAGTGGAGCAGGTGTGTTGTGTGACGCTCCCGCGAGTTGCCGCGCTTTCGGGGTTTGGCAGCATGTAATTGCGCTCGACTCGCGATGATAGTTTCTGACATGGTGTCGCGGACGGGAAGCATTAGCTGGCGCACATCAAGAGCCCGTTTCGCCTGGTGACCGTGTCGAGAAGAAGGCGCGCCAACATCCAGCTTCTGCAACAGCGACGGCCGACAATGAGTGACTGTCGCCACCTCCTCGATCGACTGCTTCAAACCTTCAATCAACCAACAAGGAAGACTAAAAGCACGTAAAGTTTCAGAACTGTATGGCAGACCTCAGCTTTTCAAATTGTTCCATTTGCCTCGCAAAATTACAGCAACTTAGCATGAACCTTAGTTGCTCATTGTCCCAATTGCATTGCCAAGCAGGGTCCCTTCCTTTTCCGAAATGAGCCCGAGGGTCGTTGAAATTCAAACTCCAGCATCATTCGATTTCACTGCTTTAATTTCAAAGTTCAGCTGGCTACAATATTTAGATTGCACAAGCACAAATTAAGAGTGCGAGTTTTGTTACCGTATTTTAGCTACCTGTGACTGCAGCTCAGCTTGGTACGTACTAAATTTTACTATTGTTAATTGTTCAGAATCATTTTAATTCAAGTTCAAAGTTAATTCTCTTATTTCTAAATTGCGTAGATTCAAGTAGCTTTTGAAATGATTGTTGAGGTAGTCCAAGACTAACCTTATTTTACTGAATGTCGATGTGCTTCAGAAAGAAAGCTCACTATTAACTTCAGTCACTAAATTAACTTTCGATTTTCCAGTTTTATTAATTCTTTTGCTAAATTAAGTCAGAGTGTAGCGAAATTTATTACTTCTGACAAACTTTCAGTTTTCACACTACACGTGTCAACCTTCAGTTGCCACGCATCTATTGCTAATTATATGTGTAATTACCTTTCTTTTTCAGTTACTATAGTAATTGTCCTTAGGACTGGCGACCGTAATTTCCCCCAAATCTCAAATATCTAATTACCGCCTGTTAATTGTTAACGTAAAGGCCGCAAATTTACTTTCTTCATCAACTTTACCCCTTTTCAAAATTAATTTCCACCAGGTTCTTTGCATTTTTCCTTTCATTTAGATGTCACACTTTCCTTCCTCTTTACCGACAGATTAACTTCGGTGACGATTGCTTTTCCCAAATTTCCATTAGGTACACGCGGTTTAATTTTTCACTGTCATTAAGGTCGATAACTGAGGGGGAGGTTACACTCTGAGACTACATTTTCGAATCCGACGCAAAACTGATAGTTAATTGTAACGTTCAGGGCCTCCTAATGACGATAGAACACTCAAAATGCGTCGAGATTCAATACATCGTCCTCCAGGCGACTTGTCTCCAAGGGTCTATTGCTGCCTCGGGCACCTTATGGTCGTTCTCCTCTGAGTCTACATTTTCAAATCCGACGCAAAACTGATAGTTGAATGTAACTTTCAGGGCCTCCTAATGCGGATGGAACACTCAATTTGCGTCGAGATTTAATACATCGTCCTACAGCCGACTAGTCTCCAAGGGTCTATTGTTGCCTCGGGCGCCTTTTGGTCGTACTCCTGTGAGTCTACATTGTCGAATCCGACGCAAACCTCATAGTTAATTGTAACATTCACGGCCTCCTAATGACGATGGAACATTCAAATTGCTTCGAGATTCAATACATCGTCCTCCAGCCGACTTGTGTCCAATGGTCTACTGCTGCCTCTGGCACCTTATGGTCGTGCTCCTGTGAGTCTAGATTTTCGAATCCGACGCGAAACTGATATTTAATTGTAACGTTCAGGGTCTCCTAATGACGATGGAACACTCAAATTGCGTCGAGATTCGATACATCGTCCCCCAGGCAACTTGTCTCCAAGGGGATATTGCTGCCTCTGGCACCTTATTGTCGTTCTCCCGTGAGTCTAGATTGTCGAATCCGACGCAAAACTGATAGTTAATTGTAACGCTAAGGGCCTCCTAATGACGATGGAACACTCAAATTGCGTCGAGATTCAATACATCGTCCTTCAGCCGACGTGTCTCAAATGGTCTATTGCTGCTTCGGGCACCTTATGATGACTCTAGATTTTCGAATCTGACGCAAAACTGATAGTTAATTGTAACGTTCAGGGCCTTCCAATGACGATGGAACACTCAAATTGCGTCGAGATTCAATACATCGTCCTCCAGCCGACTTGTCTCCAAGGGGATATTGCTGCCTCGGGCACCTTATGGTCTTTCTCCTGCGAGTCTAGGTTTTCGAATCCGACGCATAACTGATAATTAATTGTTACGTTCAGGTCCTCGTAATGACGATGGAACACTCAAATTGCGTCGCGATTCAACTCATCGTCCTCCAGCCGACTTGTTTCCAAGGGTCTATTGTTGCCCCGGGCGCCTATTTGTCGTTCTCCTGTGAGTTTAGATTATCGAATCCGACGCAGAACTCATAGTTAATTGTAACGTTCACGGCCTTCTAATGACGATGGAACACTCAAATTGCGTCGGGATTCAATACATCGTCCTCCAGCCGACTTGTCTCCAAGGGTCTATTGCTGACTCTGGCACCTAATGGTCCGTCTGCTGTGAGTCTAGAATTTCGAATCCGACGCAAAACTGATGGTTAATTGTAATGTTCAGTGCCTCCTGATGACGATGGAACACTCAAATTGCGTCGCGATTCAGTACACCGTCCTCCAGCCGATTTGTCTCCAAGGGTCTATTGCTGCCTGTGGCACCTAATGGTCGTTCTCCTGTGAGTCTAGATTTTCGAATCCGACGCAAAACTCTTAGTTAATTGTAACGTTCAGGGCCTCCTAATGACGATGGAACACTCAATTTGCGTCGAGATTCAATACATCGCTCTCCAGCCGACTTGTCTCCAAGGGGATATTGCTGCCTCGGGAACCATATGGTCCGTCTCCTGTGAGTCTAGATTTTCGAAACCGACGAAAAACTGAAAGTTAATTGTAACGTTCAGTGCCTCCTAATGACGATGGAACACTCAAATTGCATCGAGATTCAATACATCGTCCTCCAGCCGACTTGTCTTCAAGTGTCTATTGCTGCCTCGGGCACCTTGTGGTCGTTATCATGTGAGTCATTATTTACAAATCCGACGCATAACTGATAGTTAATTGTAACGTTCAGGGCCTCCTAATGACGATGGAACACTCAAATTGGTTCGAGATTCAATACATCGTCCTCCAGCCGACTTGTCTCCAAGGATCTATTGCTGCCGTTGGCACCTGTTGGTCGTGCTCCTGTGAGTCTAGATTTTCGAATCCGACGCGAAACTGATAGTTAATTGTAACGTTCAGGGCCTCCTAATGACGATGGAACACTCAAATTGCGTCGAGATTCAACACATCGTTCTCCAGGCGACTTGTCTCCAAGGGTCTAATGCTGCCTAGGGCACCTTATGCTCGATGTCCTCCTAGAATACATTTTCGAATCCGACGCAAAAATGATAGTTAATTGTAACGTTCAGGGCCTCCTAATGACGATGGAACACTGAAATTGGTTCGAGATTCAGTACATCGTAAGCCAGCCGACTCGCCTCCAAGGGTCTATTGTTGCCTCGGGCGCCTTTTTGTCGTCCTCCTGTAAGTCTAGATTTTCGAATACGACGCAAAATAGAGAGTTAATTATAACGTTCAGGGCCTCCTAATGACGATGGAACAATCAAATTGCGTTGAGATTCAATACATCGTCCTCCAGCCGATTTGTCTCCAAGGGTTTATTGCTGCCTCTGGCACGTTATGGTCGTGCTCCTGTGAGCCTAGATTTTCGAATCCGACGCGAAAATAATAGTTAATTGTAACGTTCAGGGCCTCCTAATGACGATGGAACACTCAAATTCCGTCGAGATTCAGTACATCGTCGCCCAGGCGACTTATCTCCAAGGGTCTATTGCTGCCTCGGGCACCTTGTGGTCGTTCTCCTGTGGGTCTAGATTTACGAATCGGACCCATAACTAATAGTTAATTGTAACGTTCAGGGCCTCCTGATGACGATGGAACACTCAAATTGCGTCGCTATTCAATACATCGTCTTCCAGCCGACATGACTCCAAGGGTCTATTGCTACCTCGGTCACCTTATGGTCGTTCTCCTGTGAGTCTAAATCATCGAATCCGACGCAAAATGATAGTTAATTGTAACGATCAGAGCCTTCTAATGACGATGCGACACTCAAATTCCGTCGCGATTCAATACATAGTCCTCCAGCCGACTTGTCTCCAAGGGTCTATTGTTGCCTCTGGCACCTTATGTTCGTTCTCCTGTGAGTCTAGATTGTCGAATCCGACGCAAAACTGATAGTTAATTGTAACGTTCAGGGCCAGCTGATGACGATGGAACACTTAAATTCCTTCGAGATCCAATACATCGTCTTCCAGCCGACTTGTCTCCAAGGGTCTATTGCTGCCTCGGGCACCTTATTGTCGTTCTTCTGTGAGTCTAGATTGTCGAATCCGACGCAAAATTGATGGTTAATTGTAACGTTCAGGGCCTCCTAATGACGATGGAACACTCAAATAGCTTCGAGATTCAATAATTCGTCCTCCAGGCGACTTGTCTCCAAGGGGATATTGCTGCCTCGGGCACCCTATGGTCGTACTCCTGTGAGTCTAGAGTATCGAATCCGACGCAAAAGTGATACTTAATTGTAACGTTCAGGGCCTCCTAATGACGATGGAACATTCAAATTGCGTCGCGATTCAATACATCGACATCCAGGCGACCTGTCACCAAGGGTCTGTTATTGCCTCGTTCGCCTTTTGGTCGTCCTCCTGCAAGTCTAGATTTTCGAATCCGACGCACAACTGACAGTTAATTGTAACGTTCAGGTCTTCCTAATGACGATGGAACATTCAAATTGCGTCGAGATTCAATACATCGTCCTCCAGCCGACTTGTGTCCAAGGTGAAATTGCTGCCTCGGGCACCTTATGGTCCGTCTCCTGTGAGTCTAGATTTTCGAATCCGACGCAAAACAGATGGTTAATTGTAACGTTCATGGACTACTAATGTCGATGGAACAATCAAATTGCGTCGAAATTTAATACATCGTCCTCCAGCCGACTTGTCTCCAAGGGGATTTTGCTGCCTCGGGCACCTTATGGTCGTACTCCTGTGAGTCTAGATTTTCGGATCCGACGCAAGACTGATAGTTAATTGTAACGTTCAGGGCCTCCTAAAGACGATGGAACACTCAAATTGCGTCGAGATTCAATACATCGTCCTCCAACCGGCTTGTCTCCAAGGGTCTATTGCTGCCTCTGGCATCTTTTGGTCGTGCCCCTGTGAATCTTGATTTACGAATCCATCGCGAAACTGATTGTTAATTGTTAGTTAATTGTAAAGTTCAGGGGCTCCTAATGACGATGGAACAATCAAATTGCGTCGAGATTCAATACATAGTCCTCCAGGGTTCTTGTCTCCAAGGGTCTATTGCTGCCTCGCGCACCTTATGATCGTTCTCCTCTGAGTCTACATTATCTGATCCGACGTGAAACAGATATTTAATTGTAACGTTCAGGGCCTCCTAATAACGATGGAAGACTCGAATTGCGTCGCGATTCAATTCATCGTCCTAGAGCCGACTTGTCTCCAAGTGACTATTGTTGCCTCGGGCGGCTTTTGGTCGTTCTCCTGTTTCTGGATTATGGAATCCGACGCAAAACTGATAGTTAATTGTAACGTTCAGGGCCTCTTAATGACGGTGGAACACTCAAATTGCGTCGAGATTCAATACATCGGCCTCCAGCCGACTTGTCTCCAAGGTTCTATTGCTGTCTCGGGCACCTTGTGGTCGTTCTCCTGTGAGTCTAGATTTACGCATCCGACGCAAAACTGATAGTTAATTGTAACGTGCAGGGCCTCCTAATTACGATGGAACACTCAAATTGCGTCGAGATTCAATACATCCTATTCCAGCCGACTTGTCTCCAAAGGTCTATTGTTGCCCCGGGCGCCTTTTGGTCGTTCTCCTGTGAGTCTACATTATCGAATCCGACGCAAAACTCATAGTTAATTGTAACGTTCACGGCCACCTAATGACGATGGAACACTCAAATTGGGTCGAGATTCAATACATCGTCCTCCAGCCGACTTGTCTCCAAGGGTCTATTGCTGCCTCTGGCACCTTATGGTCGTGCTCCTGTGAGTCTTGATTTTCGAATCCGACGCGAAACTGATAGTTAATTGTAACGTACAGGTCTTCCTAACGACGATGGAACACTCAAACTGCGTCGAGATTCAATACATCGTCCTCCAGCCGTCTTGTCTCCAAGGGTCCATTGTTGCCTCGGGCGCCTTTTGTTCGTCCCCCTGTGAGTCTAGATTTTCGAATCCGACGCAAAACTGATAGTTAATTGTAACGTTCAGGGCCTCCTAATGACGATGGAACACTCCAATTGCGTCGAGATTCAATACATCGGCCTCCAGCCGACTTGTCCCCAAGGGTCTATTGCTGCCTCGGGCACCTTATGGTCGTTCTCTTGTGAGTCTAGATTTTCGAATCCGACGCAAAACTGAGAGTTAATTATAACGTTCAGGGCCTCCAAATGACGATGGAACACTCAAATTGCGGCGAGATTCAATACATGGTCCTTCAGCGGACTTGTCTTCAAGGGGATACTGCTGCCTCGGACACCATAGTGTCCGTCTCTTGTGAGTCTAGATGTTCAAATCCGACGCGATAATGATAGTTAATTGTAACGTTCAGAGCCTCCTAAGGACGATGGAACACTCAATTTGCGTCGCTATTCAATACATCGTCGTCCAGCCGACTTGTCTCCGAGGGTCTATTGCTGCCTCGGGCACCTTGTGGTCGTTCTCCTGTGAGTCTAGATTTACGAATCCGACGCATAACTGATAGTTAATTGTAACGTTCAGGGCCTCCTAATGACGATGGAAGACTCAAATTACGTCGAGAGTCAATATATCGTCCGCCAGCCGACTTGTCTCCAAGGGGATATTGCTGCCTCGGGCACCTTATGATCGTTCTTCTGTGAGTCTAGATTATCGAATCCGACGCAAAACTGATACTTATTGGTAACGCTCAGGGCCTCCTAAGGACGATGGAACATTCAAATTGCGTCGCGATTCAATACATCGTCCTCCAGCCGACTTGTCTCCAAGGGTCTATTGTTGCCTCGGGCGCCTTTTGGTCGTCCTCATTTGAGTCTAGCTTTTCGAATCCGACGCATAACAAATAGTTAATTGTAACGTTCAGGTCTTCCTAATGACGATGGAACACTCAAATTGCGACGAGATTCAATACATCGTCCTTCAGCCGACCTGTCTCCAAGGGTCTATTATTGCCTCGGGCGACTTTTGGTCGTCCTCATGCAAGTCTAGATTTTCGAATCCGACGCATAACTGATAGTTAATTGTAACGTTCAGGGCCTCCTAATGACGATGGAACACTCAAATTGCGCCGAGATTCAATACATCGTCCTCCAGCCGACTTGTCTCCAAGGGTCTATTGCAGCCTCTGGCATCTTATGGCCGTGCTCCTGTGAGTCTAGATTTACGAATCCTACGCAAAACTGATAGTTAATTGTAACGTTCAGGGCCTCCTAATGACGATGGAAGACTCAAATTACGTCGAGAGTCAATATATCGTCCTCCAGCCGACTTGTCTCCAAGGGGATATTGCTGCCTCGAGCACCTTATGGTCGTTCTCCTGTAGTCTAGATTTTTGAATTCGCCGCAAAACTGAGAGTTAATTATAACGTTCAGGGCCTCCAAATGACGATGGAACACTCAAATTGCAGCGAGATTCAATACATCGTCCTCCAGCCGACTTGTCTTCAAGGGGATATTGCTGCCTCGGGCACCATAGTGTCCGTCTCTTGTGAGTCTAGATTTTCAAATCCGACGCGATACTGATAGTTAACTGTAACGTTCAGGGCCTCCTAATGACGATGGAACACTCAAATTGCGTCGAGATTCAATACATCGTCCTCCAGGCGAATTGTCTCCAAGTGTCTATTGCTGCCTCGGGCACCTTATGGTCGTTCTCCTCTCAGTCTACATTTTCGAATCCGACGCAAAACTGATAGTTAATTGTAACGCTCAGGGCCTCCTAATGACGATGGAACACTCAAATTGCGTCGAGATTCAATACATCGCCCTCCAGCCGTCTTGTCTCCAAGGGTATATTGTTGCCCCGGTCGCCTTTTGGTCGTTCACCTGTGAGTCTAGATTTTCGTATCCGACGCAAAACTGATAGTTAATTGTAACGTTAAGGGCCTCCTAATGACGATGGAACACTCAAATTGCGTCGAGATTCAATACATCGGCCTCCAGCCGACTCTTCTCCAAGGGTCTATTGCTGCCTCGGCTACCTTGTGGTCGTTCTCCTGTGAGTCTAGATTTACGAATCGGACGTATAAGTAATAGTTAATTGTAACGTTCAGGGCCTCCTAATGACGATGGAAGACTCAAATTATGTCGAGATTCAGTATATCTTTCTCCAGCCGACTTGTCTCCAAGGGTCTATTGCTGCCTCGGGCACCTTATGGTCGTTCTCCTCTGAGTCTACATTTTCGAATCCAACAGAAGACTGATAGTTAATTGTAAAGTTCAGGGCCTCCTAATGACGATGGAACACTCAAATTGCATCGAGATTCAATACATCGTCCTCCAGCCGACTTGCCTTCAAGGGGATACTGCTGCCTCGGGCACCATATGGTCCGTCTCCTGTGAGTCTAGATTTTTAAATCCGACGCGATACTGATAGTTAATTGTAACGTTCAGGGCCTCCTAATGACGATGGAACATTCAAATTGCGTCGCGATTCAATACATCGTCCTCCAGCCGACCTGTCTCCAAGGGTCTATTATTGCCTCGGGCGCCTTTTGGTCGTCCTCATGCAAGTGTAGATTTTCGAATCCGACGCAAAACAGATGGTTAATTGTAACGTTCATGGCCTCCTAATGTCGATGGAACACTGAAATTGCGTCGAGATTCAATACATCGTCCTCCAGCCGACTTGTCTCGAAGGGGATATTGCTGCCTCGGGCACTTTATGGTCGCTCTCCTGTGAGTCTAGATTTTCGAATCCGACTTAAAACTGATAGTTAATTGTAACGTTCAGGGCCTCCTAATAACGATGGAACACTCAAATTGCATCGCGATTCAATACATCGTCCTCCAGCCGACTTGTATCCAAGGGACTATTGTTGCCTCGGGCGCCATTTGATCGTTCTCCTGAGTCTAGATAATGGAATCCGACGCAAAACTGATACTTAATTGTATTGTTCAGGGCCTCCTAATAACGGTGGAACACTCAAATTGCGTCGAGATTCAATACATCGGCCTCCAGCCGACTTGTCTCCAAGGGTCTATTGCTGCCTCGGGCACCTTGTGGTCGTTCTCCTGTGAGTCTAGATTTACGAATCCGACGCATAACTGATAGTTAATTGTAACGTTCAGGGCCTCCTAATGACGATGGAACACTCAAATTACGTCGAGTGTCAATATATCGTCCTCCAGCCGGTTTGTCTCCAAGGGGATATTGCTGCCTCGGGCACCTTATGGTCGTTCTTCTGTGAGTCTAGATTATCGAATCTGACGCAAAACTGATACTTATTTGTAACGCTCAGGGCCTCCTAATGACGATGGAACATTCAAATTGCTTCGCGATTCAATACATCGTCCTCCAGCCGATTTGTCTCCAAGGGTCTATTGTTGACTAGGGCGCCTTTTGGTCGTCCTCCTTTGAGTCTAGCTTTTCGAATCCGACGCATAACTAAAAGTTAATTGTAACGTTCTGGTCTTCCTAATGACGATGGAACACTCAAATTGCGACGAGATTCAATACATCGTATTTCAGCCGACTTGTCTCGAAGGATATATTGCTGCCTCGGGCACCTTATGGTCGTTCTCCTGTGAGTCTAGATTTTCGAATCCGACGCAAAACTGATAGTTAATTGTAACGTTCGTGGCCTCGTAATGACGATGGAACACTCAAATTGCTTCAAGATTCAATACATCGTCCTCCAGCCGACTTGTCTCCAAGGGGATATTGCTGCCTCGGGCACCTTATGGTCGTTCTCCTGTGAGTCTAGAATATCGAATCCGACGCAAAGCTGATACTTAATTGTAACGTACAGGGCCTCCTAACGACGACGGAACATTCAAATTGCGTCGCGATTCAATACATCGTCCTCCAGGCGACCTGTCTCCAAGTGTCTATTGTTGCCACGGGCGCCTTTTGGTCGTCCTTCTGCAAGTCTAGATTTTCGAATCCGACGCATAACTAATAGTTAATTGTAATGTTCAGGTCTTCGTAATGACGCAATTGCGTTGAGATTCAATATATCGCCCTCCAGCCGACTGGTCTCCAAGGGGATATCGCTACCTCGGGCACCTTATGTTCCGGCTCCTGTGAGTCTACATTTTCGAATCCGTCGCATAACTGATAGTTAATTGTAACGTTCAGGGCCTCCTAATGACGATGGAACACTCAAATTTCGTCGAGATTCAATACATCGTCCTTCAGCCGGCTTGTCTCCAAGGGGATATTGCTGCCTCGGGCACCTTATGGTCGTTCTCCTGTGAGTCTAGATTTTCGAATCCGACGCAAAACTGATAGTTAATTGTAAAGTTCAGGGGCTCATAATGACGATGGAACAATCAAATTGCGTCGAGATTCAATACATAGTCCTCCAGGGTTCTTGTCTCCAAGGGACTATTGCCGCCTCGCGCACCTTATGATCGTTCTCCTCTGAGTCTACATTTTCGAATCCGACGCGAAACTGATAGTTAATTGTAACGTTCAGGGCCTCCTAATAACGATGGAACACTGAAATAGCGTCGAGATTCTACACATCATCCTCCAGCCGACTTGTCTCCAAGGGAATATTGTTGCCTCGAGCGCCTTTTGGTCGTCCTCCTGTGAGTCTAGATTATCGAATCTGACGTTAAACTCATAGTTAATTGTAACGTTCACGACGTCCTAATGACGGTGGAACACTCAAATTGCGTCGAGATTCAATACATCGGCCTCACGCCGACTTGTCTCCAAGGGTCTATTGCTGTCTCGGGCACCTTGTGGTCGTTCTCCTGTGAGTCTAGATTTACGCATCCGACGCAAAACTGATAGTTAATTGTAACGTGCAGGGCCTCCTAATTACGATGGAACACTCAAATTGCGTCGAGATTCAATACATCGTATTCCAGCCGACTTGTCTCCAAAGGTCTATTGTTGCCCCGGGCAACTACATTATCGAATCCGACGCAAAACTCATAGTTAATTGTAACGTTCACGGCCACCTAATGACGATGGAACACTCAAATTGGGTCGAGATTCAATACATCGTCCTCCAGCCGACTTGTCTCCAAGGGTCTATTGCTGCCTCTGGCACCTTATGGTCGTGCTCCTGTGAGTCTTGATTTTCGCATCCGACGCGAAACTGACAGTTAATTGTAACGTTCAGGGCCTCCTAATGACGATGGAACACTCAAATTGCGTCAAGATTCAATACATCGTCCTACAGGCGACTTGACTCCAAGGGTCTATTGCTGCCTCGGGCACCTTATGGTCGTTGTCCTCTGAGTCTACATTTTCGAATCCGACGCAAAACTGATAGTTAATTGTAACGTTCAGGGCCTCCTAATGACGATTGAACGCTCAAATTGCGTCGAGATTCAATACATCGTAAGCCAGCCGACTCGCCTCCAAGGGTCTATTGTTGCCTCGGGCACCATATGGTTGTTCTCCTCTGAGTCTACATTTTCGAATCCGACGCAAAACTGATAGTTATTTGTAACGTTCAGGGCCTCTTAATGATGGAACACTCAAATTGCGCCGAGATTCAATACATCGTCGTCCAGGCGACTTGTCACCAAGAGTCTATTGCTGCCTCGGGCACCTTATGGTCGTTCCCCTCTGAGTCTACATTTTCGAATCCGACGCTAAACTGATAGTTCATTGTAACGTTCAGGGCCTCCTAATGACGATGGAACACTCAAATTGCGTCGAGACTTAATACATCGTCCTCCAGTCGTCTTGTCTCCAAGGGTCTATTGTTGCCTTGGGCGCCCTTTGTTCGTCCCCCTGTGAGTCTAGATTTTCGAATCCGACGCAAAACTGATAGTTAATTGTAACGTTCAGGGCCTCCTAATGACGATGGAACACTCAAATTGCGGCGAGATTCAATACATGGTCCTCCAGCCGACTTGTCTTCAAGGGGATACTGCTGCCTCGGACACCATAGTGTCCGTCTCTTGTGAGTCTAGATTTTCAAATCCGACGCGATACTGATAGTTAATTGTAACGTTCAGAGCCTCCTAAGGACGATGGAATACTCAAATTGCGTCGCTATTCAATACATCGTCGTCCAGCCGACTTGTCTCCGAGGGTCTATTGCTGCCTCGGGCACCTTCTGGTCGTTCTCCTGTGAGTCTAGATTTACGAATCCGACGCATAACTGATAGTTAATTGTAACGTTCAGGGCCTCCTAATGACGATGGAAGACTCAAACTACGTCGAGAGTCAATATATCGTCCGCCAGCCGACTTGTCTCCAAGGTAATATTGCTGCCTCGGGCACCTTGTGATCGTTCTTCTGTGAGTCTAGATTATCGAATCCGATGCAAAACTGATACTTATTGGTAACGCTCAGGGCCTCCTAAGGACGATGGAACATTCAAATTGCGTCGCGATTCAATACATCGTCCTCCAGCCGACTTGTCTCCAAGGGTCTATTGTTGCCTCGGGCGCCTTTTGGTCGTCCTCATTTGAGTCTAGCTTTTCGAATCCGACGCATAACAAATAGTTAATTGTAACGTTCAGGTCTTCCTAATGACAATGGAACACTCAAATTGCGACGAGATTCAATACATCGTCCTTCAGCCGACCTGTCTCCAAGGGTCTATTATTGCCTCGGGCGCCTTTTGGTCGTCCTCATGCAAGTCTAGATTTTCGAATCCGACGCATAACTGATAGTTAATTGTAACGTACAGGTGTTCCTAACGACGATGGAGCACTCAAACTGCGTCGAGATTCAATACATCGTCCTCCAGCCGTCTTGTCTCCAAGGGTCCCTTGTTGCCTCGGGCGCCTTTTGTTCGTCCCCCTGTGAGTCTAGATTTTCGAATCCGACGCAAAACTGATAGTTAATTGTAACGTTCAGGGCCTCCTAATGACGATGGAACACTCAAATTGCGTCGAGATTCAATACATCGGCCTCCAGCCGACTTGTCCCCAAGGGTCTATTGCTGCCTCGGGCACCTTATGGTCGTTCTCTTGTGAGTCTAGATTTTCGAATCCGACGCAAAACTGAGAGTTAATTATAACGTTCAGGGTCTCCAAATGCCGATGGAACACTCAAATTGCGGCGAGATTCAATACATGGTCCTCCAGCCGACTTGTCTTCAAGGGGATACTGCTGCCTCGGACACCGTAGTGTCCGTCTCTTGTGAGTCTAGATTTTCAAATCCGACGCGATACTGATAGTTAATTGTAACGTTCAGAACCTCCTAAGGACGATGGAACACTCAAATTGCGTCGCTATTCAATACATCGTCGTCCAGCCGACTTGTCTCCTAGGGTCTATTGCTGCCTCGGGCACCTTGTGGTCGTTCTCCTGTGAGTCTAGATTTACGAATCCGACGCATAACTGATAGTTAATTGTAACGTTCAGGGCCTCCTAATGACGATGGAAGACTCAAATTACGTCGAGAGTCAATATATCGTCCGCCAGCCGACTTGTCTCCAAGGGGATATTGCTGCCTCGGGCACCTTATGATCGTTCTTCTGTGAGTCTAGATTATCGAATCCGACGCAAAACTGATACTTATTGGTAACGCTCAGGGCCTCCTAAGGACGATGGAACATTCAAATTGCGTCGCGATTCAATATATCGTCCTCCAGCCGACTTGTCTCCAAGGGTCTATTGCTGCCTCGGGCGCCTTTTGGTCGTCCTCATTTGAGTCTAGCTTTTCGAATCCCACGCATAACAAATAGTTAATTGTAACGTTCAGGTCTTCCTAATGACGATGGAACACTCAAATTGCGACGAGATTCAATACATCGTCCTTCAGCCGACCTGTCTCCAAGGATCTATTATTGCCTCGGGCGACTTTTGGTCGTCCTCATGCAAGTCTAGATTTTCGAATCCGACGCATAACTGATAGTTAATTGTAACGTACAGGTCTTCCTAACGACGATGGAACACTCAAACTGCGTCGAGATTCAATACATCGTCCTCCAGCCGTCTTGTCTCCAAGGGTCTATTGTTGCCTCGGGCGCCTTTTGTTCGTCCCCCTGTGAGTCTAGATTTTCGAATCCGACGCAAAACTGATAGTTAATTGTAACGTTCAGGGCCTCCTAATGACGATGGAACACTCAAATTGCGTCGAGATTCAATACATCGGCCTCCAGCCGACTTGTCCCCAAGCGTCTATTGCTGCCTCGGGCACCTTATGGTCGGTCTCTTGTGAGTCTAGATTTTCGAATCCGACGCAAAACTGAGAGTTAATTATAACGTTCAGGTCCTCCAAATGACGATGGAACACTCAAATTGCGGCGAAATTCATTACATGGTCCTCCAGCCGACTTGTCTTCAAGGGGATACTGCTGCCTCGGACACCATAGTGTCCGTCTATTGTGAGTCTAGATTTTCAAATCCGACGCGATACTGATAGTTAATTGTAACGTTCAGAGCCTCCTAAGGACGATGGAACACTCAAATTGCGTCGCTATTCAATACATCGTCGTCCAGCCGACTTGTCTCCGAGGGTCTATTGTAGCCTCGGGCACCTTGTGGTCGTTCTCCTGTGAGTCTAGATTTACGAATCCGACGCATAACTGATAGTTAATTGTAACGTTCAGGGCCTCCTAATGACGATGGAAGACTCAAATTACGTCGAGAGTCAATATATCGTCCGCCAGCCGACTTGTCTCCAAGGGGATATTGCTGCCTCGGGCACCTTATGGTCGTTCTCCTGTGATTCCAGAATATCGAATCCGACGCAAAACTGATACTTAATTGTAACGTACAGGGCCTCCTAATGACGATGGAACATTCAAATTGCGTCGCGATTCAATACACCGTCCTCCAGGCGACCTGTCTCCAAGGGTCTTTTGTTGCCTCGGGCGCCTTTTGGACGTCCTCCTGCAAGTCTAGATTTTCGAATCCGACGCATAACTAATAGTTAATTGTAATGTTCAGGTCTTCCTATTGGCGAAATTGCGTCGAGATTCAATATATCGCCCTCCAGCCGACTGGTCTCCAAGGGGATATTGCTGCCTCGCGCACCTTATGGTCCGGCTCCTGTGAGGCTACATTTTCGAATCCGACGCATAACTGATAGTTAATTGTAACGTTCAGGGCCTCCTAATGACGATGGAACACTCAAATTGCGTCGAGATTCAATACATCGTCCTCCAGCCGACTTGTCTCCAAGGGTCTATTGCAGCCTCTGGCATCTGATGGCCGTGCTCCTGTGAGTCTAGATTTACGAATCCTACGCAAAACTGATAGTTAATTGTAACGTTCAGGGCCTCCTAATGACGATGGAAGACTCAAATTACGTCGAGAGTCAATATATCGTCCTCCAGCCGACTTGTCTCCAAGGGGATATTGCTGCCTCGGGCACCTTATGGTCGTTCTCCTGTAGTCTAGATTTTTGAATCCGCCGCAAAACTGAGAGTTAATTATAACGTTCAGGGCCTCCAAATGACGATGGAACACTCAAATTGCAGCGAGATTCAATACATCGTCCTCCAGCCGACTTGTCTTCAAGGGGATATTGCTGCCTCGGGCACCATAGTGTCCGTCTCTTGTGAGTCTAGATTTTCAAATCCGACGCGATACTGATAGTTAACTGTAACGTTCAGGGCTTCCTAATGACGATGGAACACTCAAATTGCGACGCTATTCAATGCATCGTCCTCCAGCCGACTTGACTCCGAGGGTCTAATGCTGCTCCGGGCACCTTATGGTTGTTCTCCTGTGAGGCTACATTTTTGAATCCGACGCATAACTGATAGTTAATTGTAACGTTCAGGGCCTCCTAATGACGATGGAACACTCAAATTGCGTCGAGATTCAATACATCGTCCTCCAGGCGAATTGTCTCCAAGTGTCTATTGCTGCCTCGGGCACCTTATGGTCGTTCTTCTCTCAGTCTACATTTTCGAATCCGACGCAAAACTGATAGTTATTTGTAACGCTCAGGGCCTCCTAATGACGATGGAACACTCAAATTGCGCCGAGATTCAATACATCGTCCTCCAGCCGTCTTGTCTCCAAGGGTATATTGTTGCCCCGGTCGCCTTTTGGTCGTTCACCTGTGAGTCTAGATTTTCGAATCCGACGCAAAACTGATAGTTAATTGTAACGTTAAGGGCCTCCTAATGACGATGGAACACTCAAATTGCGTCGAGATTCAATACATCGGCCTCCAGCCGACTTGTCTCCAAGGGTCTATTGCTGCCTCGGTTACCTTTTGGTCGTTCTCCTGTGAGTCTAGATTTACGAATCGGACGTATAAGTAATAGTTAATTGTAACGTTCAGGGCCTCCTAATGACGATGGAAGACTCAAATTACGTCGAGATTCAGTATATCTTTCTCCAGCCGACTTGTCTCCAAGGGGATATTGCTGCCTCAGGCACCTTATGGTCGTTCTCCTGTAGTCTAGATTTTTGAATCCGCCGCAAAACTGAGAGTTAATTATAACGTTCAGGGCCTCCAAATGACGATGGAACACTAAAATTGCAGCGAGATTCAATACATCGTCCTCCAGCCGACTTGTCTTCAAGGGGATATTGCGGCCTCGGGCACCATAGTGTCCGTCTCTTGTGAGTCTAGATTTTCAAATCCGACGCGATACTGATAGTTAACTGTAACGTTCAGGGCCTCCTAATGACGATGGAACACTCAAATTGCGACGCTATTCAATACATCGTCCTCCGGCCGAACTGTCTCCAAGGGTCTATTATTGCCTCGGGCGCCTTTTGGTCGTCCTCATGCAGGTGTAGATTTTCGAATCCGACGCATAACTCATAGTTAATTGCAACGTTCAGGTCTTCCTAATGACGATGGAACACTCAAACTGCGTCGAGATTCAATACATCGTCTCCAGGCGACTTGTCTCCAAGGGTCTATTGCTGCCTCGGGCACCTTATGGTCGTTCTCCTTTGAGTCTACATTTTCGAATCCAACAGAAGACTGATAGTTAATTGTAAGGTTCAGGGCCTCCTAATGACGATGGAACACTCAAATTGCGTCGAGATTCAATACATCGTCCTCCAGCCGACTTGCCTTCAAGGGGATACTGCTGCCTCGGGCACAATAGTGTCCGTCTCTTGTGAGTCTAGATTTTTAAATCCGACGCGATACTGATAGTTAATTGTAACGTTCAGGGCCTCCTAATGACGATGGAACATTCAAATTGCGTCGCGATTCAATACATCGTCCTCCAGCCGACCTGTCTCCAAGGGTCTATTATTGCCTGGGGCGCCTTTTGGTCGTCCTCATGCAAGTGTAGATTTTCGAATCCGACGCAAAACAGATGGTTAATTGTAACGTTCATGGCCTCCTAATGTCGATGGAACACTGAAATTGCGTCGAGATTCAATACATCGTCCTCCAGCCGACTTGTCTCGAAGGGGATATTGCTGCCTCGGGCACTTTATGGTCGCTCTCCTGTGAGTCTAGATTTTCGAATCCGACGCAAAACTGATAGTTAATTGTAACGTTCAGGGCCTCCTAATAACGATGGAACACTCAAATTGCATCGCGATTCAATACATCGTCCTCCAGCCGACTTGTATCCAAAGGACTATTGTTGCCTCGGGCGCCATTTGATCGTTCTCCTGAGTCTAGATAATGGAATCCGACGCAAAACTGATACTTAATTGTATTGTTCAGGGCCTCCCAATAACGGTGGAACACTCAAATTGCGTCGAGATTCAATACATCGGCCTCCAGCCGACTTGTCTCCAAGGGTCTATTGCTGCCTCGGGCACCTTGTGGTCGTTCTCCTGTGAGTCTAGATTTACGAATCCGACGCATAACTGATAGTTAATTGTAACGTTCAGGGCCTCCTAATGACGATGGAACACTCAAATTACGTCGAGTGTCAATATATCGTCCTCCAGCCGATTTGTCTCCAAGGGGATATTGCTGCCTCGGGCACCTTATGGTCGTTCTTCTGTGGGTCTAGATTATCGAATCCGACGCAAAACTGATACTTATTTGTAACGCTCAGGGCCTCCTAATGACGATGGAACATTCAAATTGCTTCGCGATTCAATACATCGTCCTCCAGCCGATTTGTCTCCAAGGGTCTATTGTTGCCTAGGGCGACTTTTGGTCGTCCTCCTTTGAGTCTAGCTTTTCGAATCCGACGCATAACTAAAAGTTAATTGTAACGTTCTGGTCTTCCTAATGACGATGGAACACTCAAATTGCGACGAGATTCAATACATCGTCCTTCAGCCGACATGTCTCGAAGGATATATTGCTGCCTCGGGCACCTTATGGTCGTTCTCCTGTGAGTCTAGATTTTCGAATCCGACGCAAAACTGATAGTTAATTGTAACGTTCGTGGCCTCGTAATGACGATGGAACACTCAAATTGCTTCAAGATTCAATACATCGTCCTCCAGCCGACTTGTCTCCAAGGGGATATTGCTGCCTCGGGCACCTTATGGTCGTTCTCCTGTGAGTCTAGAATATCGAATCCGACGCAAAGCTGATACTTAATTGTAACGTACAGGGCCTCCTAATGATGACGGAACATTCAAATTGCGTCGCCATTCAATACATCGTCCTCCAGGCGACCTGTCTCCAAGTGTCTATTGTTGCCACGGGCGCCTTTTGGTCGTCCTCCTGCAAGTCTAGATTTTCGAATCCGACGCATAACTAATAGTTAATTGTAATGTTCAGGTCTTCCTAATGACGCAATTGCGTTGAGATTCAATATATCGCCCTCCAGCCGACTGGTCTCCAAGGGGATATCACTACCTCGGGCACCTTATGGTCCGGCTCCTGTGAGTCTACATTTTCGAATCCGTCGCATAACTGATAGTTAATTGTAACGTTCAGGGCCTCCTAATGACGATGGAACACTCAAATTTCGTCGAGATTCAATACATCGTCCTTCAGCCGACTTGTCTCCAAGGGGATATTGCTGCCTCGGGCACCTTATGGTCGTTCTCCTGTGAGTCTAGATTTTCGAATCCGACGCAAAACTGATAGTTAATTGTAACGTTCGGGGCCTCCTTATGACGATGGAACACTCAAATTGAGTCGAGATTCAATACACCGTCCTCCAGCCGACATGTCTCCAAGGGTCTATTGCTGCCTCTGGCATCTTATGGTCGTGCTCCTGTGAATCTAGATTTACGTAATGACGATGGAACAATCAAATTGCGTCGAGATTCAATACATAGTCCTCCAGGGTTCTTGTCTCCAAGGGACTATTGCCGCCTCGCGCACCTTATGATCGTTCTCCTCTGAGTCTACATTTTCGAATCCGACGCGAAACTGATACTTAATTGTAACGTTCAGGGCCTCCTAATAACGATGGAACACTGAAATAGCGTCGAGATTCTATACATCATCCTCCAGCCGACTTGTCTCCAAGGGAATATTGTTGCCTCGAGCGCCTTTTGGTCGTCCTCCTGTGAGTCTAGATTATCGAATCCGACGACAAACTCATAGTTAATTGTAACGTTCACGACGTCCTAATGACGATGGAACACTGAAATTGGTTCGTGATTCAATACATCGTCCTCCAGCCGACTTGTCTCCAAGGGTCTATTGCTGCCTCTCGCACCTTATGGTCGTGCTCCTGTGAGTCTTGATTTTCGAATCCGACGCATAACTGATAGTTAATTCTAACGTTCACGGCCTCCTAATGACGATGGAACAATCAAATTGCGTCGAGATTCAATTCATCGTCCTCCAGGCGACTTGTCTCCAAGGGTCTATTGCTGCCTCGGGCACCTTATGGTCGTTCTCCTCTGAGTCTTCATTTTCGAATCCGTCGCAAAACTGATAGTTAATTGTAACGTTCAGGGCCTCCTAATGACGATGGAACACTCAAATTGCGTCGAGATTCAATACAGCGTCCTCCAGGCGACTTGTCTCCAAGGGCCTATTGCTGCCTCGGGCACCTTATGGTCGTTCTCCTCTTGTAGGGAAGCAGCCTACTCACGCTGTAGTAAATTCACATCAGTTTCCATTGTGTGCCAGCCAGTCTGCTGTAACTAGCTCTGACGTCATAAATGTTGCGCAATACCTTAAAAATCAAGCAAATGACCTAAAACTTTTCTAGCATGTCAGGAATAATACTAAATTAATGTGTGTTAAATATCAGTTCGATAATTTCAGTCATTTTCGAAATTTGGACGTTTTTCTGAAAAAGTCATTGGCACAACAGAAAAGAGCTAGAGACTTCAAAATTTATATATAGATTCATCTTTCATAATGATTTAATAAAAACAGTACTTTGGATTTCACAAATTAAGATTTTAGTAGAAATTCATGATTTTGTAGTTTTCGTCTCAAAACTGAAGGAAGCAAGATAGATTAAGTAGGCTAGTAAATAAGGCTAGGATGGTTAGATTTAAATAGGTTGGAGGTCCGCTATGATTATGAAGATGTGTCAAGTTTCTTTTTAATACCTATAAAATTATAGCGATAGCGGATCTCAAAAGGGGCAGTTCAGAGCTCATCTACTGCGTGCAGTGTAATTTAATTAATTCTCTCGCCCAAAGTATTTAACTTAGCCACGTCAAAATTTTATTATCAATACTTACCTGCGTGCTGAATGCACGTTTAAATTAAGAGCTTCATCGGCCATCAGCAAAAGAAGCTATAAATTATTATGTAACTTGATGTGGTGCGTTACTAGCCCAGCGGCTAGTCGAGAGAGCCGAAAAGATCAGGTGTTCCCTTCGCCGTCCGCACCGCGGCTTTATATATAAGGACGCTACGCGAGGAAGCAAGGCCCCAGTTCTCTCCAGACGCTGAATGACACGCCATCTGTGTCGGTAGTCGCGTCGCATCAGTGTATCTGCTACAAACAGCCTCGGGTGCCGTATTAAGTTACTAGAGATACGCGGAACCATGAAAACATTTTATGTGAAGTGTTAATTCTGGAATGATTTTCATTATCTAGCTTCAGTTTGCGTATTGTCGTATTTTCACGTGCCGTCGAGGGACAGACATTCTACCAAATATTTAGCGTGGCGTTTGATGAAATATTTTCATCAAATTATGGCGAGCATTTTTTTAAACATTTAATTCGGACATTTATAGTTGCATCAGCGCATTAGACTCTGAACTGCTCTGTTAGTTAGGTTGTAGGGATACTTGTGTTTTTTATCAGTGAATTTCAGAATATACTCAACTATTTTGGAAAACCGTTTTTGATTAGAAATCCCGGACAATCTCCTAATTCCTCAGAGCTATAAGCTGCAGCTATAATGGTATCTCAATTGAAGTGGGCACTAGGATCTCTAATTACTGGTTCCAGGTTTTATTAAATCACTTTCTGGGTGCCAAAAAAGTAAATAGAGAGCCAGTGTTGAGAACGGCGAAAGACAGCATTAACAACATTCTAAAAGCCAGAAACTGATTCTACATGCAAGCGTTTATCCAGCAATCAGATTAGATTATTTATCACAAACTGCATCCGCCGCCCCACATATGGTGCATCGGCCGGGAAATGTTACAACATTCAAACAAGGATACTACATTAATTGTTTTTACAACTTATTCGCCGCCCCACATATGGTGCATCGGCCGGGAAATGTTACAACATTCAAACAAGGATACTACATTAATTGTTTTTACAACTTATTCGCCGCCCCACATATGGTGCATCGGCCGGGAAATCAACTAAGTGAAAGTGATTTTTAACTATTCGGATTCGCGAGTGGAATGCGACACGCAACTGAGTATAAAACAGTGAAAGTGTTACGTGTGCATGTGGACGACGCAATTGGATTAACAACGCATCTGGATTGACGGAGCTGGCACTGAGTCTAGCGGTGCTGCCGGCATCGCGAGAAGCCAGTCTCGCCGCACCGCAGTCGTTCGCTGGAGCAGCCGGCGCAGAGCCTGCAATTGCGGGCCACGCTAACACACAACAGCCGTCGGAGAGCCGTCTGCAGTTCAACGTGCCACGTCGGATCAGGAATCCTGGTACACAGCGCCGGCAACGCCATACGTCGTGCAGAAGGAACTAAGTAAAGTGAAAAGCTGTTAAAAATTTTACTAACCTGCACTAAAAGACTGTCGGCGATGGAACTGCCAAAAGAAACGGAGTTTAAACGTAAATTAGAACCTATGTCTGTTGAGGGAACTGTAAATCCAGACAACGGTTCAAGAGTAAATAGGCATGAAAGTAGTAATGTTAAAGTGAAAAATGAAGTATTGTCTCCTGACAGTAGTGTGGGAAGGGGCAATGATTCAATAATAGAGACCCCTGTAGTAAAGCGGAAAGTAGAAATTGTAAATTTATGGGATGATAGTTTTCTGATGAATTAAAAATGAAACAGTCATCAGAGATGGTAGAGTTTAGGAAGGAGCAGTTGGATATGACTAAACAATCAGAAGTTTCATGTAGTTTTGATGATTCGGGTATTGGAGCTAGTTTTATGTCACCTGAGTGTGATAAAAAACCCGCCAGTGAGCAACCCAAAGATGCTGGGGCTGTTGATCTAAATGTTATATTACAAGCAATAGCTACCAGTAATGCACAAATGACAGCTGAATTAAAATCTGAAATAAGTGAACAGGTCAAAAGCAGTAATGCTGAAGTTAAGTCTGAAATTGTGGCCAGCCAAACCAATTTTAATAAACGGTTTGAGGCGATGGACAATAAATTAGAATCCAATAAAGCTGAATTAGAAAATTCTTTCAAGGCTAGTTGCAATAAGTTGAAAGAGGATCTGGACAGTTTGAATTATAAAATTGATTACAACCATGAGGATATTAAGAAAAAGGTTGCTCAACAGTTTTCTGAAATGTATAAAACAGTTAAATCCGAAGTTGCTGAGGTTCGCAAAGACTTCCGAATGGAAGATGCGAAGCTGGAGCACAAGTTAACAGAAAAGATCGAGGCGGAATCTGAACTGTGCTCAGATAGATTTAAAGATGTTAACATTAAAGTAAACATATGTCAAGCAGATGTAGATGCAATTAAAACTGACACTACTCATATTGTGCAAAGAGTAGATAATGTTGAAATGAAAGTAGAAAATATCAGTACTAACATTGCTAACATTGAGAGTAAAGTAGCTTCAGTAACTTCTGGTAATGGTAATGTACAACAAGTTGTAGCTGCAAACGCCGCTTTTATCGGGTGTCGGCAGTTCTTGCGTTTCGATCCAGATAAAAATATCCATCAGCTAGATTTCTGGAACGATTTTGAAGATGTGATTCCACCAACTTGGTCTGAACGAGAGAAAATCTCGTTTGTTAGAAGCCATTTAGCAGGTGACGCCATGCGTTGGTCAGCTAATGTTATGTTGAAATGTAAAATATTAGCGGAATTTAAAACAGCTTTTATTAATGAGTATTGGTCTAGCAATAAGCAAAATAAAGTGTTGAGAGAATTTTGGAGTGGAAAACGCTTCAATGCAGGCAAGGAATCAATTAAAGAGTTTGCTAGGTCATGGATTTCACGGTTGTCACATTTGGCGGAAAAGCTGTGAGTCTAGAATATCGAATCCGACGCAAAACTAATACTTAATTGTAACGTACAGGGCCTCCTAATGACGATGGAACACTCAAATTGTGTCGAGATTCAATACATCGTCCTCCAGCCGATTTGTCTCCAAGGGTCTATTGCTGCCTCTGGCATCTTATGGTCGTGCTCCTGTGAGTCTAGATTTACGAATCCGACGCGAAACTGATAGTTAATTGTAAAGTTCAGGGCCTCCTAATGACGATGGAACACTCAAATTACGTCGAGATTCAATATGTCGTCCTACAGCCGACTTGTCTCCAAGGGGATATCGCTGCCTCGGGCACCTTATTGTCGTTCTCCTGTGAGTCTAGATTTTCGAATCCGACGCAAAAATGATAATTAATTGTAACGTTCAGGTCTTCGTAATGACGATGGAACACTCAAATTGCGTCGTGATTAAATACATCGTCCTCCAGCCGACTCGTCTCCCAGGGTCTATTGTTGCCTCGCGCGCCTTTTAGTCGTTCTCCTGAGTCTAGATTATGGAATCCGACGCAAAACTGATAGTTAATTGTAACGTTCAGGGCCTCCTAATGACGATGCAACACTCAAATTGCGTCGAGATTCAATACATCGGCCTCCAGCCGACTTGTCTCCAAGGGTCTATTGCTGCCTTGGGCTCCTTGTGGTCGTTCTCCTGTGAGTCTAGATTTTCGAATCCGACGCAAAACAGATGGTTAATTGTAACGTTCATGGCCTCCTAATGTCGATGGAACACTCAAATTACGTCGAGATTCAATACATCGTCCTCCAGCCGAGTTGTCTCCAAGGGGATATTGCTGCCTCGGGCACCTTATCTTCGTTCTCATTTGAGTCTAGATTTTCGAATCCGACGCAAAACTGATAGTTAATTGTAACGTTCAGGGCCTCCTAATGACGATGGAACACTCACATTGCGTCGAGATTCAATACATCGTCCTCCAGCCAGCTTGTCTCTAAGGAGATATTGCTGCCTCGGGGACCTTATGATCGTTCTCCTCTGAGTCTAGATTTTCGAATCCGACGCGAAACTGATAGTTAATTGTAACGTTCAGGGCCTTCTAATGACGATGGAACACTCAAATTGCTTCGCTATTCAATACATGGACCTTCAGCCGACTTGTCTCCAAGGGGATATTGCTGTCTCGGGCACCTTATGGTCCGACTCCTGTGAGTCTAGATTATCGAATCCGACGCAAAACTGATACTTAATTGTAACGCTCAGGGCCTCCTAATGACGATGGAACATTCAAATTGCGTCGCGATTCAATACATCGTCCTGCAGCCGACTTGTCTCCAAGGGCCTATTGTTGCCTCGGGCGCCTTTTGGTCGTCCTCCTGTGAGTCTACATTTTCGAATCCGACGCATAACTGAGAGTTAATTGTAACGTTCAGGTCTTCGTAATGACGATGGATCACTCAAACTGCGTCGAGATTCAATACATCGTCCTCCAGCCGACTTGTCTCCAGGGGTCCATTGCTGCCTCCTAAATCTTATGGTCGTGCTCCTATGAGTCTAGATTTACGAATGCGACGCGAAACTGATAGTTAATTGTAACGTTCAGGGTCAACTAATGCCGATGGAACAATCAAATTGCGTCGAGGCTCAATACATTATCCTCCAGGCGACTTGTCTCCAAGGGTCTATCGCAGCCTCGGGCACCTTATGATAATTCTCCTCTGAGTCTACATTTTCGAATCCGACGCGAAACTGATAGTTAATTGTAACGTTCAGGGCCTCCTAATGACGATGGAACACTCAAATTGCGTCGCGATTCAATACATCGTCCTCCAGCCGACACGTCTCCCAGCGTCTATTTTTGCCTCTGGCGCCTTTTGGTCGTTCTCCTGAGTCTAGATTATGGAATCCGACGCAAAACTAATAGTTAACTGTAACACTCGGGGCCTCCTAATGACGATGCAACACTCAAATTGCGTCGAGATTCAATACATCGGCCTCCAGCCGACTTGTCTCCAAGGGTCTATTGCTGCCTCGGGCACCTTGTGGTCGTTCTCCTGTGAGTCTAGATTTACGAATCCGTCGCATAACTGATAGTTAATTGTAACGTTCAGGGCCTCCTAATGACGATGGAACACTCAAATTACGTCGAGATTCAATATATCGTCCTCCAGCCGAATTGTCTTCAAGGGGATATAGCTGTTTCGGGCACAATACGGTCCGTCTCTTGTGAGTCTACATTTTCGAATCCGACGCATAACTAATAGTTAATTGTAAAGTTCAGGGGCTCCTAATGACGATGGAACAATCAAATTGCGTCGAGATTCAATACATCGGACCCTATCCGACATGTCTCCAAGGGTCTATTGCTGCCTTGGGCACCTTATTGTAGTTCTCCTGTGAGTCTAGATTGTTGAATTCGACGCAAAACTGATAGGTAATTGTAACGTTCAGGGCCTCCTAATGACGATGGAACACTCAAATTGCCTCGAGATTCAATGCATCGTCCTCCAGCAGACTTGTCTCCAAGGGGATATTGCTGCCTCGGGCACCTTATTGTCGTTCTCCTGTGAGACTAGAATATCGAATGCGACGGAAAAGTGATAGTTACTTGTAACGTTCAGGGCCTCCTAATGACGATGGAACACTCAAATTGCGTCGAGATTCAATACATCGGACCCTATCCGACTTGTCTCCAAGGGTCTATTGCTGCCTCGGGCACCTTGTGGTCGTTCTCCTGTAAGTCTTGACTTACGAATCCGACGCATAACTGCTAGTTAATTGTCACGTTCAGGGCCTCATAATGACGATGTAAAACTCAAATTACGTCGAGATTCAATATATCGTCCTCCAGCCGACTGGTATCCAAGGGGATATTGCTGCCTCGGGCACCTTATGGTCGTTCTCCTGTGAGTCTAGACTTTCGAATCCGACGCAAAATTGAGAGTTAAATATAACGTTCAGGGCCTCCTAATGACGATGGTACACTCAAATTGCGTCGCTATTCAATACATGGTCCTTCAGCCGACTTGTCTCCAAGGGGATATTGCTGTCTCGGGCACCTTATGGTCCGTCCCCTGTGGGTCTAGATTATCGAATCTGACGCAAAACTGATACTTAATTGTAACGCTCAGGGCCTCCTAATGACGATGGAACATTCAAATTGCGTCGCGATTCAATACATCGTCCTGCAGCCGACTTGTCTCCAAGGGCCTATTGTTGCCTCGGGCGCCTTTTGGTCGTCCTCCTGTGAGTCTACATTTTCGAATCCGACGCATAACTGATAGTTAGTTGTAACGTTCAGGTCTTCGTAATGACGATGGATCACTCAAATTGCGTCGAGATTCAATACATCGTCCTCCAGCCGACTTGTCTCCAAGGGTCCATTGCTGCCTCCTACATCTTATGATCGTGCTCCTATGAGTCGATTTACGAATCCGACGCGAAACTGATAGTTAATTGTAACGTTCAGGGTCAACTAATGACGATGGAACAATCAAATTGCGCCGTGGCTCAATATATTATCCTCCAGGCGACTTGTCTCCAAGGGTCTATCGCAGCCTCGGGCACCTTATGATCGTTCTCCTCTGAGTCTACATTTTCGAATCCGACGCGAAACTGATAGTTAATTGTAACGTTCAGGGCATCCTAATGACGATGGAACACTCAAATTGCGTCGCGATTCAATACATCGTCCTCCAGCCGACACGTCTCCCAGCGTCTATTTTTGCCTCTGGCGCCTTTTGGTCGTTCTCCTGAGTCTAGATTATGGAATCCGACGCAAAACTGATAGTTAATTGTAACATTCAGGGCCTCCTAATGACGATGCAACACTCAAATTGCGTCGAGATTCAATACATCGGCCTCCAGCCGACTTGTCTCCAAGGGTCTATTGCTGCCTCGGGCACCTTGTGGTCGTTCTCCTGTGAGTCTAGATTTACGAATCCGTCGCATAACTGATAGTTAATTGTAACGTTCAGGGCCTCCTAATGACGATGGAACACTCAAATTACGTCGAGATTCAATATATCGTCCTCCAGCCGACTTGTCTTCAAGGGGATGTTGCTGCCTCTGGCATCTTATGATTGTGCTCCTGTGAGTCTAGATTTACGAATCCGACGCGAAACTGATAGTTAATTGTATAGTTCAGGGGCTCCTAATGACGATGGAACAATCAAATTGCGTCGAGATTCAATACATAGTCCTCCAGGCGTCTTGCCTCCAAGGGTCTATTGCTGCCTCGGGCACTTTAAGGTCGATCTCCTGTGAGCCTAGAATATCGAATCCGACGCAAAAATGAGAGTTAATTGTAACGTTCAGAGCCTCCCAATAACGATGGAACACTCAAATTGCGTCGAGATTCAATACATCGGACCCTATCCGACTTGTCTCCAAGGGTCTATTGCTGCCTCGGGCACCTTGTGGTCGTTCTCCTGTGAGTCTTGACTTACGAATCCGACGCATAACTGATAGTTAATTGTACCGTTCAGGGCCTCATAATGACGATGGAACACTCAAATTACGTCGAGATTCAATATATCGTCCTCCAGCCGACTTGTATCCAAGGGGATATTGCTGCCTCGGGCACCTTATGCTCGTTCTCCTGTGAGTCTAGACTTTCGAATCCGACGCAAAATTGAGAGTTAAATATAACGTTCAGGGCCTCCTAATGACGATGGAACACTCAAGTTGCGTCGAGGTTCAATACATCGTCCTCCAGCTGACTTGTCTCCAGGGCTCTATTGCTGCCTGCTTCATCTTATGGTCGTGCTCCTACGAGTCTAGATTTACGAATCCGACGCGAAACTGATAGTTAATTGTAACGTTCAGGGTCACCTAATGACGATGGAACAATCAAATTGCGTCGAGATTCAATATATAGTCTTCCAGGCGACTTGTCTCCAAGGGTGTATCGCTGCCTCGGGCACCTTATGATCGTTCTCCTCTGAGTCTACATTTTCGAATCCCACGCAAAACTGTTAGTTAATTGTAACGTTCAGGGCCTCCTAATGACGATGGAACACTCAAATTGCGTCGCGATTCAATATATCGTCCTCCAGCGGACTTGTCTCCAAGGGTCTATTGTTGCCTCGGGAGCCTTTTGGTCGTTCTCCTGAGTCTAGATTATGGAATCCGACGGAAACTGACAGTTAATTGTAACGTTCAGGGCCTCCTAATGACGATGCAACACTCAAATTACGTCGAAATTCATTATATCGTCCTCCAGCCGACTTGTCTTCAAGGGGATATTGCTGCCTCGGGCACGATACGGTCCGTCTCTTGTGAGTCTAGATTTTCGAATCCGACGCATAACTAATAGTTAATTGTAACGTTCAGGTCCTCCTAATGACGATGGAACACTCAAATTGTGTCAAGATTCAATACATCGTCCTCCAGCCGACTTGTCTCCTAGGGGATATTGCTGCCTTTGGCACCTTATCTTCCGTCTCCTGTGAGTCTAGATTTTCGAATCCGACGCATAACTGATAGTTAGTTGTAACGTTCAGGTCTTCCTAATGACGATGGAACACTCAAATTGCGTCGAGATTCTATACATCGTCCTCCAGCCGACTTGTCTCCAAGGGGATATTGCTGCCACGGGCACCTTATGGTCCGTCTCCTGTGGGTCTGGAGTTTCGAATCCAACGCAAAACAGATGTTTAATTGTAACGTTCATGGCCTCCTATTGTCGATGGAACACTCAAATTGCGTCGAGCTTCAATACATCGTCCTCCAGCCGACTTGTCTCCAAGGGGATATTGCTGCCTCGGGCACCTTATCTTCCGTCTCCTGTGAGTCTAGATTTTCGAATCCGACGCATAACTGATAGTTAGTTGTAACGTTCAGGTCTTCCTAATGACGATGGAACACTCAAATTGCGTCGAGATTCTATACATCGTCCTCCAGCCGACTTGACTCCAAGGGGATATTGCTGCCTCGGGCACCTTATGGTCCGTCTCCTGTGAGTCTGGATTTTCGAATCCGACGCAAAACAGATGTTTAATTGTAACGTTCATGGCCTCCTATTGTCGATGGAACACTCAAATTGCGTCGAGCTTCAATACATCGTCCTCCAGCCAACTTGTCTCCAAGGGGATATTGCTGCCTCGGGCACCTTATGGTCGTTCTCCTGTGAGGCTAGATTTTCGAATCCGACGCAAAACTTATAGTTAATTGTAACGTTCGGGCCCTCCTAATGACGATGGAACACTCAAATTGCGTCGAGATTCAATACATCGTCTTCCAGCCGACTTCTCTCTAAGGGGATATTCCTGCCTCGGGCACCATATAGTCCGGCTCCTGTGAGTCTAGATTTTCGAATCTGACGCGAAACTGATAGTTAATTGTAACGTTCATGGCCTCCTACTGACGATGGAACACTCAAATTGCGTCGCAGTTCAATACATGGTCCTTCAGCCGACTTGTCTCCAAGGGTCTGTTGGTGCCTCGGGCACCTTATGGTCGAACTCCTGTGTGTCTAGATTATCGAATCCGACGCAAAACTGATACTTAATTGTAACGCTCAGCGCCTCCTAATGACGATGGAACATTCAAATTGCGTCGCGTTTCAATACATCGTCCTCCAGCCGACTTGTCTCCAAGGGTCTATTGTTGCCTCGGGCGCCTTTTGGCCGTCCTCGTGTGAGACTAGATTTTCGAATCCGACGCATAACTGATAGTTAATTGTAACGTTCAGGGCCTCCTAATAACGATGGATCACTCATAAAGCGTCGCGATTCAATACATCGTCCTCGAGCCAACTTGTCTCCAAGGGTTTATTGATCCCTCGGGAGCCTTTTGGTCGTTCTCCTGAGTCTCGATTATGGAATCCGACGCAAAACTGATAGTTAATTGTAACGTTCAGGGCCTCTTAATGACGATGGAACACTCAAATTGCGTCGAGATTCAATACATCGGCCTCCTGCCGACTTGTCTCCAAGGGTCAATTGCAGCCTCGGGCACCGACGCAAAACGGACTGCCAATTGTAACGTTGAGAGCCTCCTAATGACTATGCAACACTCAAATTGCACCGAAATACAATACATCGTCCTCCTGCCGACTTGTCTCGAAGAGGATATTGCTGCCTCGGGCACCTTATGGTCGTTCTCCTGTAAGTCTAGATTTTTGAATCCGACGCATAACTGATAGTTAATTGTAACGTTCAGGGCCTCCTAATGACGATGGAACACTCAAATTGCGTCGGGATTCAATACATCGTCCTCCAGCCGACTTGTCTCCAAGGGTTGAAACTTCCCCTTTGAACAATTTATACAAGACTGTGCTTAAACTGACACACAATGTTTTTAGCGCAACGCAATCTGATTTTCAAAATTCCCTACTAAAGAATGGCCCTGACTAACATTAAACTATACCTTTCACAAATCACTTACCTCACAAAAATCTTCGCTGCTCAAGCTACTGCAAGACTGCGAGCGCCACTACTGCCAGCTAAATAAAAGATTCAAACTATGGAAGGCACTAACTACTGATAGGGATAGTTAGCAAATGAAAGATATTAATAGAGAACAAACAATGTATTTACCTTGATATCATCATATATAAATATAGCAGTTCATGACAAATTTCAAAACTCCGCCATCTCTCTCCCCACATCCACCAGTGCTGGCGGCTCACCTCCAACTGCCCAACGCTATGCGCTGTTCACATCCAGCTGCCGCTGCCCAACACTACAATGGCGAGTATTACAACAATGCAAAGCAGTCACAGACTGCACACAGCACAGCCAGTGATTTTCATACAGAGGTGGCGTTACCAATAAAAAAACCTAAACAGCCTACTTACATAGCCCCCATGCTCCCCACAAAAAATTTTACAAATTGGATTGGGCGGTGGCCAATACAGATTTGAAAAAAATTTTTCATAATTACAATAACAAAGAAATCAAATGCACACACTTATTGATACAATGTTGGTCAAAAGCTAAAATTTTCTCACAGTCCATAAAGACAGTCCTAATCGTACATAACAGTAGAATAGCAGTGTTTTTCTCAAAGTCTGAGCAGTAAAAGAAAATGCACACAGAATTAGTGGATTTCCATGCAATCTTGAAGAAGTAGTGTTGTCCTTCCAAGGGAAAGACAGTGCTGACTCTTGACATGCATATAGGTAATGGGCCACAACAGAGCAAACCCACAGCAGAGTCAGTCGAAATTTTGAAGAGTATTGGTAGGTAGGTCATCACAGAGCGGACCCATTGTAGTCCTGGTAGAGAGTATGGTATTGGTGGGCCACCAGAGGTGCAGACCCACTGCAGTCCTTGTAGAAATAATGGTATTGATGGATCATCAAAGATGTAGACCCACTGTAGTCCTTGTAGAGATAGCCAGCCGCCATCTGTTGTGACTGTGCAGGTGCACAATCACCATTGAAGAGTCTTGCGGATAATATAGCAAGTCCATAAACCACCACTTGTGCACTCACAAAGTTTTTGGAACTGTCCTTGGAACCAACAATGCTGTTATCCAGTCCCGTGCTGAATTATTAATGCACGTGCAAACACTAACAGTCCCTACTTCTCACATATTGTCCATATACTATGACCAACAGAAACGTGTGCAGTGAAATGTAACTTACAAGTTAATAATAAGATGAACTGGTGTCAATTACAATTTTATAACACGAGAATACAATTACAAAGGTACAAAATACATCATTAAAAACATAACAATACAGATAACATTTGTAGTAAAACAGGCATTACAACAGAATAGAAATAAACATATACATCAGTGTTACAAAAATAATGACATAAGTAAATACATAAAGATCAGAATAACTTTTCAAACATCACCTTCACATATGAGCAACAAAACAGAACAGATAAATAATGTCTAAACATCTTTACAAAGTAAATAACATATTATTAATGCATATTATATTTGAGGATAACAGTATTCCTCATCATAGTGAATGTAGCTGAGTATTAGAAGAAAAAAAAATTCTATGAAACTACACAGAGACAGGAAGAAAACAAATACACAAGGGTACACAAACACATAGTGGGATAACACAAAAGGAAAGGACAGGGTTTGTTTTCAGTGTAACATTTGGTACTGCAGTCCAACCCAAAACTTCATTCCATAGGTCTTTCGTCTTATTTCAACCTTTGCTTCCACCAAAAAAATCCTATCCAATCATGCTTTCTGTATTTATTTCACATAATTCTTACCTCATTATTTATTTCCAAGAAAATCCTACCTATACCTGCTTTCTGTACGTTTTTCGTATAGATTCTCAATGCATTTCTTCCAATTCATCGCAACTCATTCTCTTAGAGGCTACCCCCTCTTAAGCTAACTTAAATCTACTGAGCTCAGATGCTAAACTAAGGGACGAGGCAATGCAGCAGCACAAAATAAGTAACACAAACAGCAATGACCAAAAAAATGGAAAATTGCAAAGCAAGCTACAGTAAATCTAAATTACCAAGCAATGCAACATTACAACTAATATGAGCCAATGTGCAGCAACAAGAAAAATAAATCAGTAGTAAACTGGCTTACCAGAGTAACACAAAGTCAAATTCAGTAGCACTATGCCTGGCAAACAGCAGTAACTTACCCGTATACCTAAACATGACATAGCTCAAGCAGAAAGAATATTACACTAAAATGGCCATGTCTAATACCTATGTCACATCTTAACACTAGAGTGATGCATCACAATTTATTCTACAAAAGAAATTACCAAGTGCTTAAGAAGAAAATTATGAATGCAGGTCCTGTGAAGGTAAATGTCGTTTCGTGCTCCCTCATTTTTTTGAAAAAAATTATTATTTACTCGATCTGTAGACAGAAAATATTTGTATTAGTACATCTATAAAATTTTATTTTAACCAATGCTGCAGTGCAGCTAGAAACTAGATATTAAACAAAATGAGTAAACAAATACATAAAGCAAACCATATAGCATTTCTCTCAATTAGCAAGACAATAGCTGTGAAATGTGTTATCATATGTTTTCAAGTTCAACCGTGTCGTTTTTGCGATGCTCTCTACAAAGGAACGTCAATAGCGAGGATAATGTCCTCCCCTTTTTTTTTTCTACCTGTGCCGCTGAAAACGGCTTGCAATAATGGCTTCTTCTCCAGGCGTCTGACACAGCTGGGTGCCCGCGACGCATTACGTGCAGGTGGTCACTTAACTTTCGTACGGAAATATTTACGACAGCAGTTTCCGCTACAGTGACAGTCTCACATAAAAATATTTCACAGTTCAAGAATTTGCGGTACAAATCTGTAGAAACAAAATCCTATGAATATAACAGTGTTCAAAACGTTTTCGTCGGCATTGTGATACATTCATGCATTTACACACATTTCATAACTCTTAAAGTACGATTCTTGGTTTCCAACAACCTTTTCCACAAATCAGAGTCCCTAATCACTACTCATTATTCCTTACCTTATTCGTCGACACTTCTTCAATATTTCATCATGAGAAATACGTAGCATAATAAACATTCCTCAACAACATAATACACATCGTCGTCGTAATAATATCATAACACCTCAGTCAAATCTCAAAAAACGTCGTAGCTTTCTGCAATAATTTCAAACCCTAAAAAATATTCTCTGCTCATTTCAATAATGTCATCTACCTCAAACGTACTTTAAAATCATGCTCCCTTACCAAATACATCATTCAAAGCTCTCGTAGTATCACAATGGTTCCGAAAAATATGAGCATTTCTCAAAGTACAGACAAAATACAATTTCGTAGGTGTGAAGTTATCCAACTGCGTAATTGCGTAAACATCTGTCACTGATGTAATAAAAAAGTTTATTTCTCTGTTAAATGATCAGATAGCTGTGTAATTTGTGTGTTAGAGAAATATGGTACCGATGTGTAAAGTTGTATAAGCAAATACCATTTTAGCTAGGGCTCCTTGTGCTTGCCACACACATGGTACACAAAGTAAGCGTGTACCCCCCTGAGGATTAATGAATAATGCCCTCAGGTGTTACAGATTATTGCAATGGAATGAAATGTGTCACGGAAAACCTTCTTTGTAATTCAAAAATCTTTAAAAATAAATATTTTAAGTACAAAATCAATCACTCAAATACATGTCCTGTAGCGCTAAATGTGCGTCTTGTTGCAACATAATCTCTGTGGAAGTGTCGTAGTTATCGTCCTCCGAAAGCTAAGTTCTGCAGAAGTCAATGTAGTTACCTCATGATAAACAAACGTGAAATGCTTTGCGTATAGATATCTTAGTTATTACGATTATTGTTGTGATGATGAAAGTACTGTGCTGTAACGTATTGCTGTACTATGGAAAAGGCTGTCTCCTTGTAGCTATACCACAAAAGTTACTAATAAAACATGTTTTGCTTTTCAGAAGAATTCAGAAAAACTGTGCAGATATAAAGCAGATACACCGCAAAAGCAACATTGTAAATTGTCACTCATTAGTAGCGTCGTGATAAAACCGTGTAGTTGTCACATAAACTAACCACTGTGTCGTCTGGTATCTCACAGAAAGTACTTTAAACCCAGAATGTATTTTCAAGTAAACCAAAATGTTGCATTAAAATCTCATTAGCAGTACCAGTATGTGTCCTAAGTATGTAAGCCTGAGAGTCGTTACGTAATCGTGCAACTAACAAGCGAGAATGTACAAATACAACACTGTGTCGTCTGTTCACTATAACAATGCATTCGTCATTTCTGTTTAAAAATTTCCCTAGGTTCTAGACTGGATATTTAACTTCAAACATTGTTGTATGTTAACAGTTTCTTAAGTCAGACAAAGCATACTAGAAATGTGAAGTGAAAAGTTTTATGGCAATGACAAAGTTAAAAAGCAGATTATCTTTCAATAAACGGTTTTACATGTGAAATGTGGTGTAAACCTTTACTCTTCCTAGTGCACAGAGTTTCAACTTCAAAGCAATTATCATGTTGTACACGTCGGTAAAGAATACTGGAATTTTTCTCAAGGTTAGCTTCTATGTTATTTTTCTCTGAGCCAGCCGGCGCTCGCGGCTGCCTGCTGTGCAAGTCATTGTCTGTCTCTTTGTTGGCGCGCGCCGTTATTGGGATTAGGAGACCGAACTTCTACAAATTCGCCTTGCCGAGAGGGCCCAGCCGTGTTAGAATCCCGCCAGTTCTGATGAAATTGACGTCTGTCGTTATGATTATATCGTCTGTCGTCATGTCGGTAGATTCCGTAGTTTCTTCCTTGTTGGTCACATGGTGGAGAATTTCTCCCTGAATCATAACTGCGCGCTGGTCCGTTGCGTCTAAAGTTATTCTGTCTCCCTTGATAGTATTTCTTTTGGTTCCCATATTGTCTGTTTCTCTTATTGTCTCTGTGATAGTCTCTACCGCGGAGAGGTGATCTTTCCCTGTAATTATTACTACTCTGCCAATGGTTGTAATACGGGTGGTGTCTGTTTCGGTCACGATTTGTGTTGTGAGAATAGCCTTGTCGCGTCCAGTTATTATTTCTTTCATCGCGGAATTGCGACTGATGTGATCTGTAGTGATTGTTTTCCTGTTTTCGCATCCTGCAACTGTTTGTGTCAATTTCTAATTCTTGTAAGAGTCCCTGAAAAGCTTCAACGTCGTCTTTGCAACGTCCTGCCAAAATAATGTGTCGTAAATGTTCAGGCAATTTGATTAAGCAAATGCGGATGAGTTCTGAGGGGCTGTATGGGTTTGACAGGTACTGATTCTTGTGCAACATGTCTTCAAAATATTTCACAAGACTGGAAAATTCAGATTGTTCGACATGTTTCATCATTATGATGCTATGTTTTACTCGGTCTTGTGTAGCTTGAGACCAATATGCTGAGAGGAAGGCATGGTAAAATTCTCCTTCACTGTGACAATCGTGAATGACCGATCGCATTCTTACAGCTGGTTCATTCTCTAAGTAGCCACACATAAATTCTAATCTGTGTTCTAACGACCAGTTGGGAGGAAAACAATGAGAGAATTGATGGAGCCATGCTTGTGGATGAATGTCGTTGCCAGAATTTTTAAATGTTTTGAATTTACGTCTAGTAATGAACAGCTTATAGTCAAAATCATCGTGTCGGCGAGTAGCATATCGGTCATTGTTACGTCGTGTCGGCCGTTCCATCTCAAAATTCGGTGCACATTGCCAATTTCTTTCATTACTTCCGAAATGCCCTGTGTTATTATTTTGCGGCTTTTCCGTATTTCTAAGTCCCTCTTCCCGTGTTGGAGCGCGAGTGTCCTCTGAAATACGTAATTCTTGTATTACCTGTGTCAGCTGATCTTGTACTTCCCGGATTTCTCTTTGGTGTTGCGTATCAATTTGTTTAAGATTTTGTTTCAGTTTCCTAATTTGTTCGCTCTCTTCTGTGTCATTAAAGACTGCCGGTTTTGCGTCATTCAGATTATCATCTACCTTCGTAGATAAATTATTTAGCTGATCCGAAAGTTCAACTACTTTCTCTGATAATGAACACATTTCCTCAGTGTGTTTTTCTGAACCAAGCTTCAGAGTGTCCATTTGTGTTGAAATCGAATCTACTGTGTCCTTTAAGTTTTCCTGAGTTTTTGCAAGTTGTGTAACCGAATCCGTAGATGCAACTCAGTCAATTTTAGCCCACAGGGTCTCATGATTTTCATGAACAATGGTTTGCAGTTCTTTTATGGCTGCTTCGTGATTCTGTAATGCATTTTCATGCCGCGAAAAAAATAGGTTGAAAATGCTCACAAATTTGTGTTTTTACGTCATTACACACTTTCTGACATTTCGATTCAATGTTATGTAACTCAGCTGTTAAATCTTCACGTGTTTGTTCGAGAGTTTGTTCCAATGAGTCTAACTTTTGAAGCTTTTGCTGTGTTTGTCTCTGATTTTGTTCCATTGTGTGTAACTGTTGCTGTGTTTGTCTCTGGTGTTGTTCCATTGTGTCTAACATTTGAAGATTTTGTTCCACTGTGTCTAACTTTTGAAGATTTTGTTCCATTGTGTCTAACTTTTGAAGATTTTGTCCCATTTGTCTCTGATTTTGTTCCATTTGTTGCATTAATTGCAATAATAATGTATTAATGTCTGGAATCTGTTCCTCTATGCTTTTTGGCAGTGCATTTTCACCAGCAACATTCATATTTTGACAAGCAGAAAATGTGTCTTGATTCATTTGAGAAAACGGTGAGGACGCAAAACCTGAATCTACAGTATTTGCAAAATTGTGTCCTGTCATTTCGGATTCCTGAGGCGAGCTGTTGGCGACCGATCGATCGATAATGTTTCCCCCTTCACTAATTGTTTCACTGTCCACGCCATTGTTTGCCGCCGGCTCCGTTTCCCTATGCACAATTACCAAATTACTACTTTGAACATCAGTTAATTCATTACTTGGTGGCGCTAACACACAGCTTTCATTTACACTGTCATTTCTCAGTTTACTTTGGAGCCTAGTATTACGTCACAGTATTTCACACGACAACACAGAAAAACACAATTTGAAGATCAAAAATAAGAGAACATATTAACATGGAACTGAAAACAATATCTAGTTAATTGCAAGCGCAGCTGCGAAATACTTGGTGCAAAACTACACGCATGCCACAACTGCTTTACTGTGCAACAATGAAAAACAACAACTACCAAGAAAATTCGCTCTATAATTACGCGCTAGCAATAGACAAAAGCTACACTAAATACACAAACTACAAGAAAAAATCAGAAGATTCCAGTGAGGTATCCAGGCAAGGTCGCGATATGAAACTTCCCCTTCGAACAATTTATACAAGACTGTGCTTAAACTGACACACAATGTTTTTAGCGCAACGCAATCTGACTTTCAAAATTCCCTACTAAAGAATGGCCCTGACTAACATTAAACTATACCTTTCACAAATCACTTACCTCACAAAAATCTTCGCTGCTCAAGCTACTGCAATACTGCGAGCGCCACTACTGCCAGCTAAATAAAAGATTCAAACTATGGAAGGCACTAACTACTGATAGGGATAGTTAGCAAATGAAAGATATTAATAGAGAACAAACAATGTATTTACCTTGATATCATCATATATAAATATAGCAGTTCATGACAAATTTCAAAACTCCGCCATCTCTCTCCCCACATCCACCAGTGCTGGCGGCTCCCCTCCAACTGCCCAACGCTACGCGCTGTTCACATCCAGCTGCCGCTGCCCAACACTACAATGGCGAGTATTACAACAATGCAAAGCAGCCACAGACTGCACACAGCACAGCCAGAGATTTTCATACAGAGGTGGCGTTACCAATAAAAAAACCGAAACAGCCTACTTACATGGTCTATTGCTGCCTCGGGCACCTTATGGTCGTTCTCCTGCGAGTCTAGAATATCGAATCCGACGCAAAACTGATAGTTAATTGTAACGTTCAGAGCCTCCTAATGACGATGGAACACTCAAATTGCGTCGAGATTGAATACATCGTCCTCCAGCCGACTTGTCTCAAAGGGTCTATTGTTCCCACGGGCGCCTTTTGGTCGTTCTCCTGAGTCTAGATTATGGAATCCGACGCGAAAATGAAAAATAAATGTAACGTTCAGGGCTTCCTAATGACGATGGAACATTCAAATTGCGTCGGGATTCAATACATCGACCTCCAGCCGACTTGTCTCCAAGGGTCTATTGCTGCCTCAGGCACCTTTTTGTCGTTCTCCTGTGAGTCTAGATTTTCGAATCCGACGCAAAACTGAGAGTTAATTATAACGTTCAGGGCCTCCTAATGACGATGGAACACTCAAACTGCGGCGAGATTCAATACATCGTCCTCCAGCCGACTTGTCTTCAAGGGGATATTGCTGCCCCGGGCACCATACGGTCCGTCTCTTGTGAGTCTAGATTTTCGAATCCGACGCGATACTGATAGTTAATTGTAACGTTCACGGCCTCCTAATGACGATGGAACACTCGAATGGCGTCGGGATTCAATACATCGTCTTTCAGCCTACTTGTCTCCAAGGGACTATTGCTGCCTCCGGCACCTTATGGTCGTTCTCCTGTGAGTCTAGAATATCGAATCCGACGCAACACTGATAGTTAATTGTAACATTCAGAGCCTCCTAATGACGATGGAAGACTCAAATTGCGACGAGATTCAATACATCGTCCTCCAGCCGACTTGTCTCCAAGGGTCTATTGTTCCCTCGGGCGCCTATTGGTCGTTCTCCTGAGTCTAGGTTATGGAATCCGACGCAAAACTGATAGTTAATTGTAACGTTCAGGGCCTCCTAATGACGATGGAACACTCAAATTACGGCGAGATTCAATATATCGTCCTCCAGCCGACTTGTCTCCAAGTGTCTATTGTTCGCTCGGGCGCCTTTGGACGTTCTCCTGAGTCTAGGTTATGGAATCCGACGCAAAACTGATAGTTAATTGTAACGTTCAGGGCCTCCTAATGACGATGGAACACTCAAATTACGTCGAGACTCAACATATCGTCCTCCAGCCGACTTGTCTCCAAGGGGATATTGCTGCCTCGGGCACCTTATTGTCGTTCTCCTGTGGGTCTAGATTTACGAATCCGACGCATAACTGATAGTTAATTGTAACGTCCAGGGCCTCCTAATGACGATGGAACACTCAAATTACGTCGAGATTCAATATACCGTCCTCCAGCCGAATTGTCTCCAAGGGGATATTGCTGCCTCGGGCACCTTATTGTCGTTCTCCTGTGAGTCTAGATTTTCGAATCCGACGCAAAACTGAGAGTTAACTATAACGTTCAGGGCCTCCTAATGACGATGGAACACTCAAATTGCGGCGTGATTCAATACATCGTCCTCCAGCCGACTTGTCTTCAAGGGGATATTGCTGCCTCGGGCACCATACGGTCTGTCTCTTGTGAGTGTAGATTTTCGAATCCGACGCGATACTGGTAGTTAATTGTAACGTTCACGGCCTCCTAATAACAATGAAACAGTCAAATGGCGTCGGGATTCAATACATCGTCCTCCAGCCGACTTGTCTCCAACGGTCTATTGCTGCCTCGGCACCTTATTGTAGTTCTCATGTGAGTCTAGATTGTCGAATCCGATGCAAAACTGATAGTTAATTGTAACGTTCAGGGCCTCCTAATGCTGATGGAACACTCAAATTGCGTCGAGATTCAATACATCGTCCTCCAGCCGACTTGTCTCCAAGTGTCTATTGTTCGCTCGGGCGCCTTTTGGTCGTTCTCCTGAGTCAAGGTTATGGAATCCGACGCAAAACTGATAGTTAATTGTAACGTTCAGGGCCTCCTAATGACGATGGAACACTCAAATTACGTCGAGATTCAATATATCGTCCTCCAGCCGACTTGTCTCCAAGGGTCTATTGCTGCCTCGGGCACTGTATGGTCGTTCTCCCGTGAGTCTAGATTATGGAATTCGACGCAAAACTGAGAGTTAATTATAGCGTTCAGGGCCTCCTAATGAGGATGGAACAGTCAAATTGCGGCGAGATTCAATACATCGTCCTCCAGCCGACTTGTCTTCAAGGGGATATTGCTGCCTCGGGCACCATGCGGTCCGTCTCTTGTGAGTCTAGATTTTCGAATCCGACGCGATACTGACAGTTAATTGTAACGTTCACGGTCTCCTAATGATGATGGAACACTGAAATGGCGTCGGGATTCAATACATCGTCTTTCAGCCGACTAGTCTCCAAGGCACTATTGCTGCCTCCGGCACCTTATGGTCGTTCTCCTGTGAGTCTAGAAGATCGAATCCGACGCAACACTGATAGATAATTGTAACGTTCAGAGCCTCCTAATGAGGATAGAACACTCAAATTGCGTCGAGATTCAATACATCGTCCTCCAGGCGACTTGTCTCCAAGTGTCTAGTGTTCCCTCGGGCGCCTTTTGGTCGTTCTCCTGAGTCTAGATTATGGAATCCGACGCAAAACTGAAAAATAATTGTAACGTTCAGGGCCTCCTAATGACGATGGAACATTCAAATTGCGTCAAGATTCAATACAACGACCTTTATCCGTTTTGTCTCTAAGGGTCTATTGCTGCCTCGGGCACTGTATGGTCGTTCTCCCGTGAGTCTAGATTATGGAATCCGACGCAAAACTGAGAGTTAATTATAACGTTCAGGGCCTCCTAAAGACGATGGAACACTCAAATTGCGGTGAGATTCAATACATCGTCCTGCAGCCGACTTGTCTTAAAGGGGATAATGCTGCCTCGGGCACCATACGGTCCGTCTCTTGTGTGTCTTGATTTTCGAATCTGACGCGATACTGATAGTTAATTGCAACGTTCAGGGCCTCCTAATGACGATGGAACACTCAAATTGTGTCGGGATTCAATACATCGTCTTTCAGCCGACTTGTCTCCAAGGGACTATTGCTGCCTCCGGCACCTTATGGTCGTTCTCCTGTGAGTCTAGAATATCGAATCCGATGCAACACTGATAGTTGATTGTAACGTTCAGAGCCTCCTAATGACGATGGAACACTCAAATTGCGTCGGGATTCAATACATCGTCCTCCAGCCGACTTGTCTCCAAGTGTCTATTACTGCCTCGGGCACCTTATTTTAGTTCTCATGTGAGTCTAGATAGTCGAATCCGATGCAAAACTGATAGTTAATTGTAACGTTCAGGGCCTCCTAATGACGATGGAACACACAAATCGCTTAGAAATTCAAAACATCGTCCTCCAGCCGACTTGTCTCCAAGGGGAAAATGCTGCGTCGGGCATCAAATGGTCCGTTTCCTATGAGTCTAGATTTACGAATCCAACGCAAAACTGATAGTTAATTGTAACGTTCAGGGCCTCCTAATGCTGATGGAACACTCAAATTGCGTCGAGATTCAATACATCGTCCTCCAGCCGACTTGTCTCCAAGTGTCTATTGTTCGCTCGGGCGCCTTTTGGTCGTTCTCCTGAGTCTAGGTTATGGAATCCGACGAAAAACTGATAGTTAATTGTAACGTTCAGGGCCTCCTAATGACGATGGAACACTCAAATTACGTCGAGATTCAATATATCGTCCTCCAGCCGACTTGTCTCCAAGGGGATTTTGCTGCCTCGGGCACCTTATTGTCGTTCTACTGTGAGTCTAGATTTTCGAATCCGACGCAAAACTGAGAGTTCATTATAACGTTCAGGGCCTCCTAATGACGATCGAACACTCAAATTGCGGCGAGATTCACTACATCGTCCTTCAGCCGACTTGTCTTCAAGGGGATATTGCTGCCTCGGGCACCATACGGTCCGTCTCTTGTGAGTCTAGATTCTGAATCCGACGCGATACTGACAGTTAATTGTAACGTTCAGGGCCTCCTAATGACGATGGAACACTCAAAGGGCGTCGGGATTCAATACATCGTCCTCCAGCCGACTTGTCTCCAAGGGTCTATTGCTGCCTCGGGCACCTTATGGTCGTTCTCCTGTGAGTCTAGATTATGGAATTCGACGCAAAACTGTTAGTTAATTGTAACGTTCAGAGCCTCCTAATGACGATGGAACACTCAAATGGCGTCGAGATTCAATACATCGTCCTCCACCCGACTTGTCTCCAAGGGTCTATTGCTGCCTCGGGCACCTTATGGTCGTTCTCCTGTGAGTCTAGATTATCGAATCCGACGCAAAACTGATACTTAAATGTAACGCTCAGTGCCTCCTAATGACGATGGAACATTTAAACTGGGTCGCGATTCAATACATCGTCCTCCAGCCGACTTGTCTCCATGGGACTATTGTTGCCTAGGGCGCGTTTTTGTCGTCCTCCTGTGAGTCCAGATTTTCGAATGCGACGCATAACTGATAGTTAATTGTAACGTTCAGGGCCTCCTAATGCCGATGGAACACTCAAATTGCGTCGAGATTCAATACAACGTCCTCTAGCCGAATTGTCTCCAAGGGTCTATTGCTGCCTCGGGCACCTTATTGTCGTTCTCCTGTGAGTCGAGATTGTCGATTCCGACGCAAAACTGATAGTTAATTGTAACGTTCAGGGCCTCCTAATGACGATGGAACACTCAAGTTGCGTCGCGATTCAATACATCGTCCTCCAGCCGACTTGTCTCCAAGGGTCTATTGGTGCCTCGCGCACCTCATGGTCGTTCTCCTGTGAGTCTAGATTATCGAATCCGACGCAAAACTGATAGTTAGTTGTAACTTTCAGGGCCTCCTAATGACGATGGAACACTCAAATTGCGTCGAGATTCAATGCATCGTCCTCCAGCCGACTCGTCTCCAAGGGTCTATTGTTACCGGGGGCTCCATTTGGTCGTTCTCCTGAGTCTAGATTATGGAATCCGACGCAAAACTGTTGGTTGATTGTAACGATCAGGGCCTCCTAATGACGATGGAACAGACAAATTGCGTCGAGATTCAATACATTGGCCTCCAGCCGACTTGTCTTCAAGAGGATATTGCTGCCTCGGGCACCAAGCGGTCCGTTTCTTGTTAGTCTATATTTTCGAATCCGACGCGATACTGATAGTTAATTGTAACGTTCAGGGCCTCCTAATGACGATGGAACACTCAAATTGCGTCGGGATTCAATACATCGTCCTCCAGCCGACTTGTCTCCAAGGGTCTATTGCTGCCTCGGGCACCTAATGGTCATTCTCCTGTGAGTCTAGAATATCGAATCCGACGCAAAACTGATAGTTAATTGTAACGTTCAGAGCCTCCTAATGACGATGGAACGCTCAAATTGCGTCGAGATTCAATACATCGTCCTCCAGCCGACTCGTCCCCAAGGGTCTATTGTTACCTAGGGCTCCATTTGGTCGTTCTCCTGAGTCTAGATTATGGAATCCGACGCAAAACTGATGGTTGATTGTAACGATCAGGGCCTCCTAATGACGATGGAACAGACAAATTGCGTCGGGATTCAATACATCGTCCTCCAGCCGACTTGTGTCCAAGGGTCTATTGCTGCCTCGGGCACTGTATGGTCGTTCTCCCGTGAGTCTAGATTATGGAATCCGACGCAAAACTGAGAGTTAATTATAACGTTCAGGGCCTCCTAATGAGGATGGAACAGTCAAATTGCGGCGAGATTCAATACATCGTCCTCCAGCCGACTTGTCTTCAAGGGGATATTGCTGCCTCGGGCACCATACGGTCCGTCTCTTGTGAGTCTAGATTTTCGAATCCGACGCGATACTGACAGTTAATTGTAACGTTCACGGTCTCCTAATGATGATGGAACACTGAAATGGCGTCGGGATTCAATACATCGTCTTTCAGCCGACTAGTCTCCAAGGGACTATTGCTGCCTCCGGCACCTTATGGTCGTTCTCCTGTGAGTCTAGAAGATCGAATCCGACGCAACACTGATAGATAATTGTAACGTTCAGAGCCTCCTAATGAGGATAGAACACTCAAATTGCGTCGAGATTCAATACATCGTCCTCCAGGCGACTTGTCTCCAAGGGTCTAGTGTTCCCTCGGGCGCCTTTTGGTCGTTCTCCTGAGTCTAGATTATGGAATCCGACGCAAAACTGAAAAATAATTGTAACGTTCAGGGCCTCCTAATGACGAAGGAACATTCAAATTGCGTCGAGATTCAATACATCGACGTTTAGCCGTTTTGTCTCTAAGGGTCTATTGCTGCCTCGGGCACTGTATGGTCATTCCCCCGTGAGTCTAGATTATGGAATCCGACGCAAAACTGAGAGTTAATTATAACGTTCAGGGCCTCCTAAAGACGATGGAACACTCAAATTGCGGTGAGATTCAATACATCGTCCTCCAGCCGACTTGTCTTAAAGGGGATAATGCTGCCTCGGGCACCATACGGTCCGTCTCTTGTGTGTCTTGATTTTCGAATCTGACGCGATACTGATAGTTAATTGCAACGTTCAGGGCCACCTAATGACGATGTAACACTCAAATTGCGTCGGGATTCAATACATCGTCTTTCAGCCGACTTGTCTTCAAGGGACTATTGCTGCCTCCGGCACCTTATGGTTGTTCTCCTGTGAGTCTAGAATATCGAATCCGATGCAACACTGATAGTTGATTGTAACGTTCAGAGCCTCCTAATGACGATGGAACACTCAAATTGCGTCGGGATTCAATACATCGTCCTCCAGCCGACTTGTCTCCAAGTGTCTATTACTGCCTCGGGCACCTTATTGTAGTTCTCATGTGAGTCTAGATAGTCGAATCCGATGCACAACTGATAGTTAATTGTAACGTTCAGGGCCTCCTAATGACGATGGAACACACAAATCGCTTAGAAATTCAATACATCGTCCTCCAGCCGACTTGTCTCCAAGGGGATAATGCTGCGTCGGGCATCAAATGGTCCGTCTCCTATGAGTGTAGATTTACGAATCCAACGCAATACTGATAGTTAATTGTAACGTTCAGGGCCTCCTAATGCCGATGGAACACTCAAATTGCGTCGAGATTCAATACATCGTCCTCCAGCCGACTTGTCTCCAAGGGTCTATTGTTCCCTCGGGCGCCTTTTGGTCGTTCTCCTGAGTCTAGCTTATGGAATCCGACGCAAAACTGATTGTTAATTGTAACGTTCAGGGCCTCCTAATGACGATGGAACACTCAAATTACGTCCAGATTCAATATATCGTCCTCCAGCCGACTTGTCTCCTAGGGGATATTGCTGCCTCGGATACCTTATTGTCGTTCTACTGTGAGTCTAGATTTTCGAATCCGACGCAAAACTGAGAGTTAATTATAACGTTCAGGGCCTCCTAAAGACGATGGAACACTCAAATTGCGGCGAGATTCAATACATCGTCCTCCAGCCGACTTGTCTTAAAGAGGATATTGCTGCCTCGGGCACCATACGGTCCGTCTCTTGTGTGTCTTGATTTTCGAATCTGACGCGATACTGATAGTCAATTGCAACGTTCAGGGCCTCCTAATGACGATGGAACACTCAAATGGCGTCAGGATTAAATACATCGTCTTTCAGCCGACTTGTCTCCAAGGGACTATTGCTGCTTCCGGCACCTTATGGTCGTTCTCCTGTGAGTGTAGAATATCGAATCGGATGCAACACTGATAGTTAATTGTATCGTTCAGAGCCTCCTAATGACGATGGAACACTCAAATTGCGTCGGGATTCATTACATCGCCCTCCAGCTGACTTGTCTCCAAGGGTCTATTGCTGCCTCGGGCACCTTATTGTAGTTCACGTGTGAGTCTAGATAGTCGAATCCGATGCAAAACTGATAGTTAATTGTAACGCTCAGGGCCTCCTAATGACGATGGAACACTCAAATCGCTTAGAAAACCAATACATCGTCCTCCAGCCGACTTGTCTCCAAGGGGATAGAGCTGCGTCGGGCACCAAATGGTCCGTCTCCTATGAGACTAGATTTACGAATCCGACGCAAAACTGATAGTTAATTGTAACGTTCAGGGCCTCCTAATGCCGATGGAACACTCAAATTGCGTCGCGATTCAATACATCGTCCTCCAGCCGACTTGTCTCCAAGGGTCTATTGTTCCCTCGGGCGCTTTTTGGTCGTTCTCCTGAGTATAGGTTATGGAATCCGACGCAAAACTAATAGTTAATTGTAACGTTCAGGGCCTCCTAATGACGATGGAACACTGAAATTACGTCGAGATTCAATATATCGTCCTCCAGCCGACTTGTCTCCAAGGGGATATTGCTGCCTCGGGCACCTTATTGTCGTTTTACTGTGAGTCTAGATTTTCGAAAACAACGCAAAACTGAGAGTTAATTATAACGTTCTGGGCCTCCTAATGACGATGGAACACTCAAATTGCGGCGAGATTCAATACATCGTCCTCCAGCCGACTTGTCTTCAAGTGGATATTGCTGCCTCGGCACCATACGGTCCGTCTCTTGTGAGTCTAGATTCTGAATCCGACGCGATACTGACAGTTAATTGTAACGTTCAGGGCCTCCTAATGACGATGGAACACTCAAAGGGCGTCGGGATTCAATACATCGTCCTCCAGCCGACTTGTCTCCAAGGGTCTATTGCTGCCTCGGGCACCTTATGGTCGTTCTCCTGTGAGTCTAGATTATCGAATCCGACGCAAAACTGATACTTAAATGTAACGCTCAGTGCCTCCTAATGACGATGGAACATTTAAACTGGGCCGCGATTCAATACATCGTCCTCCAGCCGACTTGTCTCCATGGGACTATTGTTGCCTAGGGCGCGTTTTTGTCGTCCTCCTGTGAGTCCAGATTTTCGAATCCGACGCATAACTGATAGTTAATTGTAACGTTCAGGGCCTCCTAATGCCGATGGAACACTCAAATTGCGTCGAGATTCAATACAACGTCCTCTAGCCGAATTGTCTCCAAGGGTCTATTGCTGCCTCGGGCACCTTATTGTCGTTCTCCTGTGAGTCGAGATTGTCGATTCCGACGCAAAACTGATAGTTAATTGTAACGTTCAGGGCCTCCTAATGACGATGGAACACTCAAGTTGCGTCGCGATTCAATACATCGTCCTCCAGCCGACTTGTCTCCAAGGGTCTATTGGTGCCTCGCGCACCTCATGGTCGTTCTCCTGTGAGTCTAGATTATCGAATCCGACGCAAAACTGATAGTTAGTTGTAACTTTCAGGGCCTCCTAATGACGATGGAACACTCAAATTGCGTCGAGATTCAATACATCGTCCTCCAGCCGACTCGTCTCCAAGGGTCTATTGTTACCTGGGGCTCCATTTGGTCGTTCTCCTGAGTCTAGATTATGGAATCCGACGCAAAACTGATGGTTAATTGTAACGATCAGGGCCTCCTAATGACGATGGAACAGACAAATTGCGTCGAGATTCAATACATTGGCCTCCAGCCGACTTGTCTTCAAGAGGATATTGCTGCCTCGGGCACCAAACGGTCCGTTTCTTGTTAGTCTACATTTTCGAATCCGACGCGATACTGATAGTTAATTGTAACGTTCAGGGCCTCCTAATGACGATGGAACACTCAAATTGCGTCGGGATTCAATACATCGTCCTCCAGCCGACTTGTCTCCAAGGGTCTATTGCTGCCTCGGGCACCTAATGGTCATTCTCCTGTGAGTCTAGAATATCGAATCCGACGCAAAACTGATAGTTAATTGTAACGTTCAGAGCCTCCTAATGACGATGGAACGCTCAAATTGCGTCGAGATTCAATACATCGTCCTCCAGCCGACTTGTCTCCAAGGGTCTATTGCTGCCTCGGGCACCTTATTGTAGTTCTCCTGTGAGTCTAGATTGTCGAATCCGACGCAAAACTGATATTTAATTGCAACGTTCAGGGCCTCCTAATGACGATGGAACACTCAAGTTGCTTAGAGATTCAATAAAACGCCAGCCGACTTGTCTCCAAGGGGATATTGCTGCCTCGGGCACCATATGGTCAGTCTCCTGTGGGTCTAGATTGTCGAATCCGACGCAAAACTGATAGTTAATTGCAACTTTCAGGGCCTCCTAATGACGATGGATCACTGAAATTGCTTCGATATTCAATACATCGTCCTTCAGGCGACTTGCCTCCAAGAGTGTATTGCTGCCACGTGCACCTTATGGTCATTCTCCTGTGAGTCTAGATTATCAAATCCGATGCAAAACTGATACTTAATTGTAACGCTCAGGGCCTCCTAATGACGATGGAACATTCAAATTGCGTCGCGATTCAATACATTGTCCTCCAGTTGACTTGTCTCCAAGGGTCTTTTGTTGCCTCGGGCGCCTTTTGGTCGTCCTCCTGTGAGTCTAGATTTTCGAATCCGACGCATAACTGATAGTTAACTGTAACGTTCAGGGCTTACTAATGATGATGGAACACTCAAATTGCGTCGAGATTCAATACATCGTCCTCCAGCTGACTTGTCTCTAAGGGTCTATTGCTGCCTCGGGCACCTTATGGTCGTTCTCCTGTGAGTCTAGATTTTCGAGTCCGACTCAAAACTGATAGTTAATTGTAACGTTCAGGGCCTCCTAATGCCGATGGAACACTCAAATTGCGTCGAGATTCAATTCATCCTCCTCCAGCCGACTTGTCTCCAAGGGTCTATTGCTGCCTCGGGAACCTTATTGTCGTTCTCCTGTGAGTCTAGATTATCAAATCTGACGCAAAACTGATAGTTAATTGTAACGTTCAGGGCCTCCTAATGCCGATGGAACACTCAAATTGCGTCGCGATTCAATACATCATCCTCCAGCCGACTTGTCTCCAAGGGTCTATTGTTCCCTCGGGCGCTTTTTGGTCGTTCTCCTGAGTATAGGTTATGGAATCCGACGCAAAACTAATAGTTAATCGTAACGTTCAGGGCCTCCTAATGACGATGGAACACTGAAATTACGTCGAGATTCAATATATCGTCCTCCAGCCGACTTGTCTCCAAGGGGATATTGCTGCCTCGGGCACCTTATTGTCGTTTTACTGTGAGTCTAGATTTTCGAAAACAACGCAAAACTGAGAGTTAATTATAACGTTCTGGGCCTCCTAATGACGATGGAACACTCAAATTGCGGCGAGATTCAATACATCGTCCTCCAGCCGACTTGTCTTCAAGTGGATATTGCTGCCTCGGCACCATACGGTCCGTCTCTTGTGAGTCTAGATTTTGAATCCGACGCGATACTGACAGTTAATTGTAACGTTCAGGGCCTCCTAATGACGATGGAACACTCAAAGGGCGTCGGGATTCAATACATCGTCCTCCAGCTGACTTGTCTCCAAGGGTCTATTGCTGCCTCGGGCACCTTATGGTCGTTCTCCTGTGAGTCTAGATTATGGAATTCGACGCAAAACTGTTAGTTAATTGTAACGTTCAGAGCCTCCTAATGACGATGGAACACTCAAATGGCGTCGAGATTCAATACATCGTCCTCCACCCGACTTGTCTCCAAGGGTCTGTTGCTGCCTCGGGCACCTTATGGTCGTTCTCCTGTGAGTCTAGATTATCGAATCCGACGCAAAACTGATACTTAAATGTAACGCTCAGTGCCTCCTAATGACGATGGAACATTTAAACTGGGCCGCGATTCAATACATCGTCCTCCAGCCGACTTGTCTCCATGGGACTATTGTTGCCTAGGGCGCGTTTTTGTCGTCCTCCTGTGAGTCCAGATTTTCGAATCCGACGCATACCTGATAGTTAATTGTAACGTTCAGAGCCTCCTAATGACGATGGAACGCTCAAATTGCGTCGAGATTCAATACATCGTCCTCCAGCCGACTTGTCTCCAAGGGTCTATTGCTGCCTCGGGCACCTTATTGTAGTTCTCCTGTGAGTCTAGATTGTCGAATCCGACGCAAAACTGATATTTAATTGCAACGTTCAGGGCCTCCTAATGACGATGGAGCACTCAAGTTGCTTAGAGATTCAATAAAACGCCAGCCGACTTGTCTCCAAGGGGATATTGCTGCCTCGGGCACCATATGGTCAGTCTCCTGTGGGTCTAGATTGTCGAATCCGACGCAAAACTGATAGTTAATTGCAACTTTCAGGGCCTCCTAATGACGATGGATCACTGAAATTGCGTCGATATTCAATACATCGTCCTTCAGGCGACTTGCCTCCAAGAGTGTATTGCTGCCACGTGCACCTTATGGTCATTCTCCTGTGAGTCTAGATTATCAAATCCGATGCAAAACTGATACTTAATTGTAACGCTCAGGGCCTCCTAATGACGATGGAACATTCAAATTGCGTCGCGATTCAATACATTGTCCTCCAGTTGACTTGTCTCCAAGGGTCTTTTGTTGCCTCGGGCGCCTTTTGGTCGTCCTCCTGTGAGTCTAGATTTTCGAATCCGACGCATAACTGATAGTTAACTGTAACGTTCTGGGCTTACTAATGATGATGGAACACTCAAATTGCGTCGAGATTCAATACATCGTCCTCCAGCTGACTTGTCTCTAAGGGTCTATTGCTGCCTCGGGCACCTTATGGTCGTTCTCCTGTGAGTCTAGATTTTCGAGTCCGACTCAAAACTGATAGTTAATTGTAACGTTCAGGGCCTCCTAATGCCGATGGAACACTCAAATTGCGTCGAGATTCAATTCATCCTCCTCCAGCCGACTTGTCTCCAAGGGTCTATTGCTGCCTCGGGAACCTTATTGTCGTTCTCCTGTGAGTCTAGATTATCAAATCCGACGCAAAACTGATAGTTAATTGTAACGTTCAGGGCCTCCTAATGCCGATGGAACACTCAAATTGCGTCGCGATTCAATACATCGTCCTCCAGCCGACTTGTCTCCAAGGGTCTATTGTTCCCTCGGGCGCTTTTTGGTCGTTCTCCTGAGTATAGGTTATGGAATCCGACGCAAAACTAATAGTTAATTGTAACGTTCAGGGCCTCCTAATGACGATGGAACACTGAAATTACGTCGAGATTCAATATATCGTCCTCCAGCCGACTTGTCTCCAAGGGGATATTGCTGCCTCGGGCACCTTATTGTCGTTTTACTGTGAGTCTAGATTTTCGAAAACAACGCAAAACTGAGAGTTAATTATAACGTTCTGGGCCTCCTAATGACGATGGAACACTCAAATTGCGGCGAGATTCAATACATCGTCCTCCAGCCGACTTGTCTTCAAGTGGATATTGCTGCCTCGGCACCATACGGTCCGTCTCTTGTGAGTCTAGATTTTGAATCCGACGCGATACTGACAGTTAATTGTAACGTTCAGGGCCTCCTAATGACGATGGAACACTCAAAGGGCGTCGGGATTCAATACATCGTCCTCCAGCCGACTTGTCTCCAAGGGTCTATTGCTGCCTCGGGCACCTTATGGTCGTTCTCCTGTGAGTCTAGATTATGGAATTCGACGCAAAACTGTTAGTTAATTGTAACGTTCAGAGCCTCCTAATGACGATGGAACACTCAAATGGCGTCGAGATTCAATACATCGTCCTCCACCCGACTTGTCTCCAAGGGTCTATTGCTGCCTCGGGCACCTTATGGTCGTTCTCCTGTGAGTCTAGATTATCGAATCCGACGCAAAACTGATACTTAAATGTAACGCTCAGTGCCTCCTAATGACGATGGAACATTTAAACTGGGCTGCGATTCAATACATCGTCCTCCAGCCGACTTGTCTCCATGGGACTATTGTTGCCTAGGGCGCGTTTTTGTCGTCCTCCTGTGAGTCCAGATTTTCGAATCCGACGCATAACTGATAGTTAATTGTAACGTTCAGGGCCTCCTAATGCCGATGGAACACTCAAATTGCGTCGAGATTCAATACAACGTCCTCTAGCCGAATTGTCTCCAAGGGTCTATTGCTGCCTCGGGCACCTTATTGTCGTTCTCCTGTGAGTCGAGATTGTCGATTCCGACGCAAAACTGATAGTTAATTGTAACGTTCAGGGCCTCCTAATGACGATGGAACACTCAAGTTGCGTCGCGATTCAATACATCGTCCTCCAGCCGACTTGTCTCCAAGGGTCTATTGGTGCCTCGCGCACCTCATGGTCGTTCTCCTGTGAGTCTAGATTATCGAATCCGATGCAAAACTGATAGTTAGTTGTAACTTTCAGGGCCTCCTAATGACGATGGAACACTCAAATTGCGTCGAGATTCAATACATCGTCCTCCAGCCGACTCGTCTCCAAGGGTCTATTGTTACCTGGGGCTCCATTTGGTCGTTCTCCTGAGTCTAGATTATGGAATCCGACGCAAAACTGATGGTTGATTGTAACGATCAGGGCCTCCTAATGACGATGGAGCAGACAAATTGCGTCGAGATTCAATACATTGGCCTCCAGCCGACTTGTCTTCAAGAGGATATTGCTGCCTCGGGCACCAAACGGTCCGTTTCTTGTTAGTCTACATTTTCGAATCCGACGCGATACTGATAGTTAATTGTAACGTTCAGGGCCTCCTAATGACGATGGAACACTCAAATTGCGTCGGGATTCAATACATCGTCCTCCAGCCGACTTGTCTCCAAGGGTCTATTGCTGCCTCGGGCACCTAATGGTCATTCTCCTGTGAGTCTAGAATATCGAATCCGACGCAAAACTGATAGTTAATTGTAACGTTCAGAGCCTCCTAATGACGATGGAACGCTCAAATTGCGTCGAGATTCAATACATCGTCCTCCAGCCGACTTGTCTCCAAGGGTCTATTGCTGCCTCGGGCACCTTATTGTAGTTCTCCTGTGAGTCTAGATTGTCGAATCCGACGCAAAACTGATATTTAATTGCAACGTTCAGGGCCTCCTAATCACGATGGAACACTCAAGTTGCTTAGAGATTCAATAAAACGCCAGCCGACTTGTCTCCAAGGGGATATTGCTGCCTCGGGCACCATATGGTCAGTCTCCTGTGGGTCTAGATTGTCGAATCCGACGCAAAACTGATAGTTAATTGCAACTTTCAGGGCCTCCTAATGACGATGGATCACTGAAATTGCGTCGATATTCAATACATCGTCCTTCAGCCGACTTGCCTCCAAGAGTGTATTGCTGCCACGTGCACCTTATGGTCATTCTCCTGTGAGTCTAGATTATCAAATCCGATGCAAAACTGATACTTAATTGTAACGCTCAGGGCCTCCTAATGACGATGGAACATTCAAATTGCGTCGCGATTCAATACATTGTCCTCCAGTTGACTTGTCCCCAAGGGTCTTTTGTTGCCTCGGGCGCCTTTTGGTCGTCCTCCTGTGAGTCTAGATTTTCGAATCCGACGCATAACTGATAGTTAACTGTAACGTTCAGGGCTTACTAATGATGATGGAACACTCAAATTGCGTCGAGATTCAATACATCGTCCTCCAGCTGACTTGTCTCTAAGGGTCTATTGCTGCCTCGGGCACCTTAGGTCGTTCTCCTGTGAGTCTAGATTTTCGAGTCCGACTCAAAACTGATAGTTAATTGTAACGTTCAGGGCCTCCTAATGCCGATGGAACACTCAAATTGCGTCGAGATTCAATTCATCCTCCTCCAGCCGACTTGTCTCCAAGGGTCTATTGCTGCCTCGGGAACCTTATTGTCGTTCTCCTGTGAGTCTAGATTATCAAATCCGACGCAAAACTGATACTTAATTGTAACTCTCAGGGCCTCCTAATGACGATGGAACATTCAAATTGCGTCGCGATTCAATACATCGTCCTCCAGCCGACTTGACTCCAAGGGTCTATTGTTGCCTCGGGCGCCTTTTGGTCGTCCTCCTGTGAGTCTAGATTTTCGAATCCGACGCATAACTGATAGTTAACTGTAACGTTCAGGGCTTCCTAATGATGATGGAACACTGAAATTGCGTCGAGATTCAATACATCGTCCTCCAGCCGACTTGTCTCCAAGGGTCTATCGCTGCCTCGGGCACCTTATGGTCGTTCTCCTGTGAGTCTAGAATATCGAATCCGACGCAAAATTAATTGTAACGTTCAGAGCCTCTTAATAACGATAGAACACTCAAATTGCGTCGAGATTCAATACATCGTCCTCCAGCCGACTTGTCTCCAAGGGTCTATTGCTGCCTCCGGCACCTTATTGTAGTTCTCCTGTGAGCGTAGATTGTCGAATCCGACGCAAAACTGATAGTTAATTGCAAAGTTCAGGGCCTCCTAATGACGATGGAACACTCAGGTTGCTTAGAGATTCAATAAAACTCCAGCCGACTTGTCTCCAAGGGGATATTGCTGCCTCGTTCACCATATGGTCAGTCTCCTGTGGGTCTCGATTGTCGAGTCCGACGCAAAACTGATAGTTAATTGCAACTTTCAGGGCCTCCTAATGACGATGGATAACTGAAATTGCGTCGATATTCAATACATCGTCCTTCAGCCGACTTGTCTCCAAGAGTGTATTGCTGCCTCGTGCACCTTATGGTCATTCTCCTGTGAGTCTAGATTATCAAATCCGACGCAAAGCTGATACTTAATTGTAACGCTCAGGGCCTACTAATGACGATGGAACATTCAAATTGCGTCGCGATTCAATACACTGTCCTCCAGCCGACTTGTCTCCAAGGGTCTTTTGTTGCCTCGGCCGCCTTTTGGTCGTCCTCCTGTGAGTCTAGATTTTCGAATCCGACGCATAACTGATAGTTAACTGTAACGTTCAGGGCTTCCTAATGATGATGGAATACTCAAATTGCGTCGAGATTCAATACATCGTCCTCCACCCGACTTGTCTCTAAGGGTCTATTGCTACCTCGGGCACCTTATCGTCGTCCTCCTGTGAGTCTAGATTTTCGAATCCGACGCAAAACTGATATTTAATTGTAACGTTCAGGGCCTCCTAATGAGGATGGAACACTCAAATTGCGTCGAGATTCAATACATCGGCCTCCAGCCGACTTGTCCCCAAGGGGATATTGCTGCCTCGGGCATCGTACGGTCCGTCTCTTGTGAGTCTAGATTTTCGAATCCGACGCGATACTGATAGTAAATTGTAACGATCAGGGCCTCCTAATACCGATGGAACACTCAAATTGCTTAGAGATTCAATACATCGTCCTTCAGCCGACTTGTCTCTAAGGGGATATTGCTTCCTCGGGCACCATACGGTCCGTCTCCTGTGGGTCTAGATTTTCGTATCCGACGCGAAAGTGATAGTTAATTGTAAGTTTCAGGGCCTCCTAATGACGACGGATCACTCAAATTGCGTCGATTTTCAATACATCGTCCTCCAGCCGACTTGTCACTAAGGGTCAATTGCTGCCTCGGGCACCTTATGGTCGTTCGCCTGTGAGTCTAGATTTTCGAATCCGACGCAAAACTGATAGTTAATTGTTACGTTCAGGGCCTCCTAATGCCGCTGGAACACTCAAATTGCGTCGAGATTCAATACATCGTCCTCCAGCCGACTTGGCTCCAAGGGTCTATTGCTGCCTCGGGCACCTTATTGTCGTTCTCCTGTGAGTCTAGATTGTCGAATCCGACGCAAAACTAATAGTTACTTGTAACTTTGACGGCTTTCTAATGACGATGGAACACTCAAATTGCGTCGAGATTCAATACATCGTCCTCCAGCCGACTTGTCTTCAAGGGGATATTGCTGCCTCGGCCACCTTGTGGTCGTTCTCCTGTGAGTCTAGATTATGGAATCCGACGCAAAACTGATGGTTCAATGTAACGTTCAGAGCCTCCTAATGACGATGGAACTCTCAAATTGCGTCGAGATGCAATACATCGTCCATCAGCAGACTTGTCTCCAAGGATCTATTGCTGCCTCGGGCACCTTATGGTCGTTCTCCTGTGAGACTAGGTTATCGAATCCGACGCAAAACTGATACTTAATTGTAACGCTCAGGGCCTCCTATTGACGATGGAACATTCAAATTGCGTCGTGATTCAATACATCGTCCTCCTTCCGACTTGTCTCCAAGGTTCTATTGTTGCCTCGGGCGCCTTTTGGTCGTTCTCCTGTGAGTCTAGATTTTCGAATCCGACGCATAACTGATAGTTAATTGTAACGTTCAGGGCATCCTAATGATGATGGAACACTCAAATTGCGTCGAGATTCAATACATCGTCCTCCAGCCGACTCGTTTCCAAGGGTCTATTGTTGCCTGGGGCTCCTTTTGGTCGTTCTCTTGAGTTTAGATTTTCGAATCCGACGCCAAACTGATAGTTAATTGTAACGTTCAGGATCTCTCAATGACGATGGAACACTCAAATTGCGTCGAGATTCAATACATCGTCCACCAGCCGACTTGTCTCCAAGGGGATATTGCTGCCTCGGGCACCTTATGGTCCGTCTCCTGTGAGTCTAGATTTTCGAATCCGACGCATAACTGATAGTTAATTGTAACGTTCAGGTCTTCCTAATGACGATGGATCATTCATATTGCGTCGAGATTCAGTACATTGTCCTACAGCCGACTTGTCTCCAACGGTCTATTGCGGCACTGGCATCTTATGTTCGTGCTCCTGTGAGTCTAGATTTACGAATCCGACGCGAAACTGAAAGTTAATTGTAACGTTCAGGAACTCCTAAAGACGATGGAACACTCAAATTGCGTCGAGATTCAATACATCGTCCACCAGCCGACTTGTCTCCAAGGGTCTATTCCTGCCTCGGGCTCCATTTTGACGTTCTCGTGTGAGTCTAGATTGTTGAATCCGACGCAAAACTGATTTTATTTATTTATTTTTTATTTATTTATTTATTTATTGTTCCGTGGGACCTCATTTAGGAGAAGTCTCCATGGTCATGGACTGAGTCAATACATGAAATTGTAACACGATTGTAGAAACAGGTAAAATGAAATATAAGAAACATATTCAGGCGACAAGTCGTTAGTTTAAATAAAGAAAACAAGAATGTAACACTGGAATTTGCTTAATTTTTTAGCTCTTCCAGGAGCTCCTCGACAGAATAGAAGGAGTGAGCCATGAGGAAACTCTTTAGTTTAGACTTAAAAGTGTTTGGGCTACTGGTAAGATTTTTGAGTTCTTGTGGTAGCTTATTGAAAATGGATGCAGCAGAATACTGCACTCCTTTCTGCACAAGAGTCAAGGAAGTGCATTCCACATGCAGATTTGATTTCTGCCTTGTATTAACTGAGTGAAAGCTGCTAACTCTTGGGAATAAGCTAATATTGCTAACAACAAACGACATTAAAGAAAATACATACTGTGAGGGCAATGTCAAAATTCCCAGACTATTGAATAGGGGTCGACAAGAGGTTTTTGAACTTACACCATACATAGCTCGAACAGCCCGTTTTTGAGCCAAAAATACCCTTTTTGAATCAGAAGAATTACCCCAAAAAATAATACCATATGACATAAGTGTATGAAAATATGCGAAGTATACTACTTTTCGTGTTGAAATGTCACTTATTTCAGATACTGTTCTAATGGTAAATAGAGCGGCATTTAGTTTCTGAACAAGATCCTGAACATGGGCTTTCCACAACAGCTTACTCTCTATCTGTACGCCTAGGAACTTGAACTGTTCCGTCTCGCTTATAACATGCCCATTCTGTCTGATTAAAATGTCAGTTCTTGTTGAATTGTGGGTTAGAAACTGTAAAAACTGAGTCTTACTGTGATTTAGCATCAGATTATTTTCCACAATCCACGAACTTATATCATGAACTACGTTATTTGATAATGTTTCAATATTACACACAAGATCCTTCACTACCAAGGTGGTGTCATCAGCAAACAGAAATATTTTTGAATCACCTGTAATACTAGAAGGCATATCATTTACATAAATAAGAAACAGCAGTGGCCCCAGCACCGACCCTTGGGGAACGCACCATTTAACAGTGCCCCATTGGGACTGAACATCATTACCACTCTCAATATTGCGGAGGATTACCTTTTGCTTTCTGTTCTTAAAGTAGGAGGCGAACCAATTGTAAGCTACTCCCCTTACTCCATAATGTTCCAACTTCTGCAGTAATATTTTGTGGTCAACACAGTCAAAAGCCTTCGTTAAATCAAAGAAAACACCTAACGTTCGCAACCTTTTATCTAATCCATCCAAAACCTCACAGAGAAAAGAGACTATAGCATTTTCAGTTGTTAAGCCATTTCTAAAACCAAACTGTACATTTGACAGCAAATTATGTGAATTTAAATTCTGCAGTAACCTTGTATATACAACCCTCTCGATAACTTTAGCAAACACCGATGGCATAGAAATAGGTCTATAATTGTCAACATTATCCCTGTCTCCCTTTTTATAAAGTGGCTTCACTACCGAGTACTTTAATCGGTCAGGAAACCGACCACTCCTAAAGGAAAAGTTACAGATATGGCTAAGTACTGAGCTAACATACGTGGAACAATACTTCAGTATTCTGCTAGATACCCCGTCATATCCATGAGAGTTCTTGGTCTTTAGTGATTTAATTATTAACTCAATCTCCCTCTTGTCAGTATCATGGAGGAGCATTTCAGGTAACAGTCTCGGAACACTTTTCTCTAAGAGCACTATATGATTCCCTGTTGGGACTAGGTTTCTATTTAGTTCACCTGCTATATTCAGAAAGTGATTATTAAATACTGTACATATATGTGACTTATCAGTAACACGGACATCCCCACTACGCACTGATTCTATATTCTCGACCTGTCTCTGCAGACCAGCCACTTCCTTGACGACTGACCATTAGGTTTTAATTTTATCCTGAGACTTAGCTATTCTATCTGCATACCACATACTTTTTGCCTTCCTAATAACTTTTTTAAGCACCTTACAATACTGTTTGTAATGGGCTGCTGCTTTTAGATTTTGACTGTTTCTAACGTTAATTGTAACGTTCAGGGCCTCCTAATGACGATGGAACACTCAAATTGCTTCGAGATTCAATACATCGTACCTCTAGCCGACTTGTCTCCAAGGGGATATTGCTGCCACGGGCACCTTATGGTCGTTCTCCTGTGAGTCTAGAATATCGAATCCGACGCAAAACTGGTACTTAATTGTAACGCTCAGGGCCTCCTATTGACGATCGAACATTCAAATTGCGTCGCGATTCAATACATCGTACTCCAGTCGACTTGTCTCCGAGGGTCTATTGTTGCTTCGGGCGCCTTTTGGTCGTTCTCCTTAGTCTAGATTATGGAATCCGACGCAAAACTGATGGTTTATTGTAACTTTCATGGCCTCCTAATGACGATGGAACACTCAAATTGCGTCGAGATTCAATACATCGGCCTCCAGCCGACTTGTCTCCAAGGGGATATTGCTGCCTCGGGGACCGTACGGTCCGTCTCTTGTGAGTCTAGATTTTCGAATCCGACGCGATACTAATAGTAAATTGTAACGATCAGAGCCTCCTAATGCCGATGGAACACTCAAATTGCTTAGAGATTCAATACATCGTCCTTCAGCCGACTTGTCTCTAAGGGGATATTGCTTCCTCGGGCACCATACGGTCCGTCTTCTGTGGGTCTAGATTTTCGTATCCGACGCGAAAGTTATAGTTAATTGTAACTTTCAGGGCCTCCTAATGACGACGGACCACTCAAATTGCGTCGATTTTCAATACATCATCCTCCAGCCGACTTGTCACTAAGGGTCAATTGCTGCCTCGGGCACCTTATGGTCGTTCTCCTGTGAGTCTAGATTTTCGAATCCGACGCAAAACTGATAGTTAATTGTAACGTTCAGGGCCTCCTAATGCCGCTGGAACACTCAAATTGCGTCGAGATTCAATACATCGTCCTCCAGCCCACTTGGCTCCAAGGGTCTATTGCTGCCTCGGGCACCGTATTGTCGTTCTCCTGTGAGTCTAGATTGTCGAATCCGACGCAAAACTGATAGTTAATTGTAACTTTGACGGCTTTCTAATGACGATGGAACACTCAAATTGCGTGAGTTTCAATACATCGTCCTTCAGCCGACTTGTCTCCTAAAGTCTAATGCTGCCCCGGGCACCTCATTGTCGTTCTCCTGTGAGTCCAGATTTTCGGTTCCGACGAAAAACTGAGAGATAATTATAACGTTCAGGGCCTCCTAATGACTATGGAACACTCAAATTGCGTCGAGATTCAATACATCGTCCTCCAGCCGACTTGTCTTCAAGGGGATATTGCTGCCTCGGCCACCTTGTGGTCGTTCTCCTGTGAGTCTAGATTATGGAATCCGACGCAAAACTGATAGTTAAATGTAACGTTCAGAGCCTCGTAATGACGATGGAACACTCAAATTGCGTCGAGATGCAATACATCGTCCTTCAGCAGACTTGTCTCCAAGGATCTATTGCTGCCTCGGGCACCTTATGGTCGTTCTCCTGTGAGACTAGGTTATCGAATCCGACGCAAAACTGATATTTAATTGTAACGCTCAGGGCCTCCTATTGACGATGGAACATTCAAATTGCGTCGCGATTCAATACATCGTCCTCCAGCCGATTTGTCTCCAAGGTTCTATTGTTGCCTCGGGCGCCTTTTGGTCGTTCTCCTGTGAGTCTAGATTTTCGAATCCGACGCATAACTGATAGTTAATTGTAACGTTCAGGGCATCCTAATGATGATGGAACACTCAAATTGCGTCGAGATTCAATACATCGTCCTCCAGCCGACTCGTCTCCAAGGGTCTATTGTTGCCTGGGGCTCCTTTTGGTCGTTCTCCTGAGTTTAGAGTTTCGGATCCGACGCAAAACTGATAGTTAATTGTAACGTTCAGGATCTCCTAATGACGATGGAGCACTCAAATTGCGTCGAGATTCAATACATCGTCCACCAGCCGACTTGTCACCAAGGGTCTATTGCTGCCTCGGGCACCTTTTTGACGTTCTCCTGTGAGGCTAGATTGTTGAATCCGACGCAAAACTGATAGTTAATTGTAACGTTCAGGGCCTCCAAATGACGAAGGAACACTCAAATTGCTTCGAGATTCAATACATCGTACCTCTAGCCGACTTGTCTCCAAGGGGATATTGCTGCCACGGGCACCTTATGGTCGTTCTCCTGTGAGTCTAGAATATCGAATCCGACGCAAACCTGATACTTAATTGTAACGTTCAGGGCCTCTTAATGACGATGGAACATTCAAATTGCGTCGCGATTCAATACATCGTCCCCTAGCCGACCTTTCTCCAAGGGTCTATTGTTGCCTCGGGCGCCTTTTGGTCGTCCTCCTGCAAGTCTAGATTTTCGAATCCGACGCATAACTAATAGTTAATTCTAACGTTCAGGTCTTCCTAATGACGATGGAACACTCAAAATGCGTCGAGATTCAATACATCGTCCTCCAGCGGACTTGTCTCCAAGGGGATATTGCTGCCTCGGGCACCTTATGGTCCATCTCCTGTGAGTCTACATTTTCGAATCCGACGCATAACTGATAGTTAATTGTAACGTTCAGGTCTTCCTAATGACGATGGATCATTCATATTGCATCGAGATTCAGTACATCGTCCTACAGCCGACTTGTCTCCAAGGGTCTATTGCGGCACTGGCATCTTATGTTCGTGCTCATGTGAGTCTAGATTTACGAATCCGACGCGAAACTGATAGTTAACTGTAACGTTCAAGGGCTCCTAATGACGATGGAACAATCAAATTGAGTCCTGATTCAATACATAGTCCTCCAGGGGTCTTGTCCCCTAGGGTCTATGCTGCCTCGGGCAAATTCTGAATGTTCTCCTCAGAGTCTTGATTTTCGAATCCGACGCAACACTAATATTTAATTGTAACGTTCAGATCCTCCTAATAACGATGGAACACTCAAATTGCGTCGCGATTCAATACATCGTCCACTAGCCGACTTGTCTCCAAGGGTCTATTGTTGCCTCGGGCGCCTTTTGGTCGTCCTCCTGCAAGTCTAGATTGTCGAATCCGACGCAAAACTAATAGTGAATTGTAACGTTCAGGTCTTCCTAATGACGATGGATCTTTCAAATTGCGTCGAGATTCGTTACATCGTCCTCCAGACGACTTGTCTCCAAGGGGATATTGCTGCCTCGGGCACCTTATGGTCGTTCTCCTGTGAGTCTAGAATACCGAATCCGACGCAAAGCAGATGGTTAATTGTAACGTTCTGGGCCTCCTAATGACGATGGAACATTCAAATTGCGTCGCGATTCAATACATCGTCCTCCAGCCGACCTGTCTCCAAGGGTCTATTGTTGCCTCGGGCGCCTTTTGGTCGTCCTCCTGTAAGTCTAGATTTTCGAATCCGACGCTTAACTGATAGTTAATTGTAAATTTCAGGTCTTCATAATGACGATGGAACACTCAAATTCCGTCGAGATTCAATACATCGTCCTCCAGCCGACTTGTCTCGAGGGGTCTATTGCTGCCTCTTTCATCTTATGGTCGTGTTACTGTGAGTCTAGATTTACCAATCCGACGCGAAACTGATAGTTAATTGTAACGTTCAGGGTCAACTAATGACGATGGAACAATCAAATTGCGTCGAGATTCAATACATAGTCCTCCAGGCGACTTGTCTCCAAGGGTCTATTGCTGCCTCGGGCACCTTATGGTCGTGCTCCTGTGAGTCTAGTTTTACGAATCCGACGCGAAACTGGTAGTTAATTGTAACGTTCAGGGCCTCCTAATGACGATGGAACACTCAAATTCCGTCGAGATTCAATACATCGTCCTTCAGCCGCCTTGCCTCCAAGGGTCTATAGATGCCGCCGGCACCCTATGGTCGTGCTCCTGTGAGTCTAGATTTACGAATCCGACGCGAAAATGATAGTTAATTGTAACGTTCAGGGCCTCCTAATAACGATGGAACACTCAAATTATGGCGAGATTCAATACATCGTCCTCCAGCCGACTTGTCTTCAAGGGGATATTGCTGCATCGGGCACCATACGGCCCGTCTCTTGTGGGTCTAAATTTTCGAATCCGACGCGATACTGATAGTTAATTGTAGCGTTCAGGGCCTCCTAATGACAATGGAACACTCAAATTGCGTCGAGATTCAATACATCGTCCTTCAGCCGACATGTCTCAAAGGGTCTATTGGTGCATCGGGCACCTCATGGTCGTTCTCCAGTGAGTCTAGATTGTTGAATCCGACGCAAAACTAATAGTTAATTGTAACGTACAGGGCCTCCTAATGACGATGGAATACTCAAATTGCTTCGAGATTCAATACATCGTCCTCCAGCCGACTTGTCTCCAAGGTGATATTGCTGCCTCGGGCACCTTATGGTCGTTCTCCTGTGAGTCTAGAATATCGAATCCGACGCAAAACAGATGGTTAATTGTAACGTTCAGGGCCTCCTAATGACGATGGAACATTCAAATTGCGTCGCGATTCAATACATCGTCCTCCAGCCGACCTGTCTCCAAGGGTCTATTGTTGCCTCGTGCACATTGTGGTCGTTCTCCTGTGAGTCTAGATTTACGAATCCGACGCATAACTGATTGTTAATTGTAACGTTCAGGGCCTCCTAATGACGATGGAACACTCAAATTGCGTCGGGATTCAATACATCGTCCTCCAGCCGACTTGTCTCCAAGGGGCTTTTGCTGCCTCGGGCACCTTATGGTCGTTCTCCTTTGAGTCTAGAGTATCGAATCCGACGCAAAACTGATAGTTAATTGTAACGTTCAGGATCTCCTGATGACGATGGAAGACTCAAATTGCGTCGAGATTCAATACATCGTCCTCCAGCCGACTTGTCTCCAAGGGACTATTGCTAATTCGGGTACCTTATTGTAGTTCTCCTGTGAGTCTTGATTGTCGAATCCGACGCAAAACTGATAGTTAATTGTAACGTTTAGGGCCTCCTAATGGCGATGGAACACTCAAATTGCTTCGAGATTCAATACATCGTCCTCCAGCCGACTTGTCTCCAATTGTCTATTGCTGCCTCGGGCACCTTATGGTCGTTCTCCTGTGAGTCTAGAATATCGAATCCGACGCAAATCAGATGGTTAATTGTAACGTTCAGGCCCTCCTAATAACGATGGAACACTCAAATTGCTTAGAGATTCAATACATCATTCTCCAGCCGACTTGTCGCCAAGGGTCTATTGCTGCCTCGGACACCGTAATGTCGTTCTCCTGTGAGTCCAGATTTTCGAATCCGACGCAAAACTGAGAGATACGTATTACGTTCAGGGCCTCCTTATGACGATGGAACACTCAATTTGCGTCGAGATTCAATACATCGTTCTCCAGCCGACTTGTCTTCAAGGGGATATTGCTGCCTCGGGCACCATACGGTCGGTCTCTTGTGAGTTCAGATTTTCGAATCCGACGCGATACTGAAAGTTAATTGTAACGTTCAGGACCTCCTAATGACGATGGAACACTCAAATTGCGTCGGGATTCAATACATTGTCCTCCAGCCGACTTGTCTCCAAGGGTCAATTGCTGTCTCGGGCACCTAATGGTCGTTCTCCTGTGATTCTAGATTAAGGAATCCGTCGCTAAACTGTTAGTTAATTGTAACGTTCAGAGCCTTCTAATAACGATGGAACACTCAAATTGCGTCGAGATTCAATACATCGTCCTTTACTCGACTTGTCTCCAACGTGTCTACTGCTGCCTCGGGCACCTTATGGTCGTTCTCCTGTGAGACTAGATTATCGAATCCGACGCAAAACTGATACTTAATTGTAACGCTCAGAGCCTCCTAATGACGATAAAACATTCAAATTGCGTCGCGATTCAATACATTGTCCTCCAGCCGACTTGTCTCCAAGGGTCTATTGTTGCCTCGGGCACCTTTTTGTCGTTCTCCTGTGAGTCTAGATTGTCGAATCCGACGCAAAGCTGATAGTTAATTGTAACGTTCAGGGCCTCCTAATGACGATGGAACACTCTAATTGCGACGAGATTCAATACATCGTCCTTCAGCCGACTTGTCTCTTAGGGTCCATTGGTGCATCGGGCACCTCATGGTCGTTCTCCTGTGAAACTAGATTGTCGAATCCGACGCAAAACTAATAGTTAATTGTAACGTTCAGGGCCTCCAAATGACGATGGAACACTCAAATTGCTTCGAGTTTCAATACATCGTCCTCCAGCCGACTTGTCTCCAAGGGGATATTAATGCCTCGGGCACCTTATGGTCGTTCTCCAGTGAGTCTAGAATATCGAATCCGACGCAAAACTGATACTTAATTGTAATGTTTAGGGCCTCCTAAAAACGATGGAACATTCAAATTGCGTCGCGATTCAATACATCGACCTCCAGCCGACCTGTCTCCTAGGGTATATTGTTCCCTCGGGCGCCTTTTGGTCGTCCACCTGCAAGTCTAGATTTTCGAATCCGACGCATAACTAATAGTTAATTGTAACGTTCAGGTCTTCCTAATGACGATGGATCTTTCAAATTGCGTCGAGATTTGTTACATCGTCCTCCAGCCGACTTGTCTCCAAGGGGATATTGCTGCCTCGGGCACCTTATGGTCGTTCTCCTGTGAGTCTAGAATATCGAATCCGACGCAAAACAGATGGTTAATTGTAACGTTCTGGGCCTCCTAATGACGATGGAACATTCAAATTGCGTCGGATTCAATACATCGTCCTCCAGCCGACCTGTCTCCAAGGGTCTATTGTTGCCTCGGGCGCCTTTTGGTCGTCCTCCTGTAAGTCTAGATTTTCGAATCCGACGCTTAAGTGATAGTTAATTGTAACTTTCAGGTCTTCGTAATGACAATGGGACACTCAAATTGTGTCGAGATTCAATACATCGTCCTCCAGCCGACTTGTCTCCAGGGGTCTATTGCTGCCTCTTTCATCTTATGGTCGTGTTCCTGTTAGTCTAGATTTCCCAATCCGACGCGAAACTGATAGTTAATTGTAACGTTCAGGGTCGGCTAATGAAGATGGAACAATCAAATTGCGTCGAGATTCAATACATAGTCCTCCAGGCGACTTGTCTCCAAGGGTCTATTGCTGCTTCGGGCACTTTATGATCGTTCTCCTCTGAGTCTACATTTTCGAATCCGACGCAAAACTGGCAGTTGATTGTAACGTTCAGGGCCTCTTAATGACGATGGAACACTCAAATTGCGTCGAGATTCAATACATCGGCCTCCAGCCGACTTGTCTCCAGGGGTCCATTGCTGCCTCTTTCATCTTATGGTCGTGTTCCTGTGAGTCTAGATTTACGAATCCGACGAAAAACTGGTAGTTAATTGTAACGTTCAGGGCCTCCTATTGACGATGGAACACTCAAATTGCGTCGCGATTCAATACATCGTCCTCCAGCCGACTCGTCTCCAAGGGTCTTATGTTGCCTCAGGCGCCTTTTGCTCGTTCTCCTGAGTCTAGATTATGGAATCCGACGCAAAACTGATAGTTAATTGTAACGTTCTGGGCCTCCTAATGACGATGCAACACTCAAATTGCGTCGAGATTCAATACATCGGCCTCCAGCCGACTTGTCTTCAAGGGGATATTGCTGCCTCGGGCACCGTACGGTCCGTCTCTTGTGAGTCTAGATTTTCAAATCCGACGCGATACTGATAGTTAATTGTAACGTTCAGGGCCTCCTAACGACGATGGAACACTCAAATTGCGTCGAGCTTCAATACATCGTCCTCCAGCCGACTTGTCTCCAAGGGTCAATTGCTGCCGCGGGCACCTTATTGTCGTTCTCCTGTGAATCTAGAATATCGAATCCGACGCGAAACAGATTGTTAATTGTAACGTTCAGGCCCTCCTAATGACGATGGAACACTCAAATTGCGTCGAGATTCAATACATCGTCCTCCAGCCGACTTGTCTCCATGGGTCTATTGCTGCCTCGGACACCTAATTGTAGTTCTCCTGAGTGTCTAGATTGACGAATCCGACGCAAATTTGATAGTTAATTGTAGCGTTCAGGGCCTCCTAATGACGATGGATCACCCAAATTGCGTCGATATTCAATACAACGTCCTTCAGCCGACTTGTCTCCAAGGGTGTATTGCTGCCTGGGGCACCTTATGGTCGTTCTCCTGCAAGTCTAGATTTTCGAATCAGACGCAAAACTGATAGTTAATTGGAACGTTCAGGGCCTCCTAATGTCGATGGAACACTCAAATTGCGTCGAGAGTCAATACATCGTCCTCCAGCCAACTAGTCTCCAAGGGTCTATTGCTGCCGCGGGCACCTTATTGTAGTTCTCCTGTGGGTCTGGATTGTCGAATCCGACGCAAAACAGATAGTTAATTGTAACGTTCAGGGCCTCCTAAAGACGATGGATCACTCAAATTGCGTCGATATTCAATACATCGTCCTTCAGCCGACTTGTGTCCAGGGATCTATTGCTGCCTCGGGCACCTTATGGTCGTTCTCCTGTGAGTCTAGATTTTAGAATCCGACGCAAAACTGATAGTTAATTGCAACGTTCAGAGCCTCCTAATGACGATGGAACACTCAAATTGCGTCGATATCAATACATCGTTCTCCACCCAACTTGTCTCCAAGAGTCTATTGCTGCCTCGGGCACCTTATGGTCGTTCTCCTGTGAGTCTAGATTTTCGAATCCGACGCAAAACTAATAGTTAATTGTAACGTTCAGGGCCTCCTAATTAAGATGGAACACTCGTATTGCTTCGAGATTCAATACATCGTCCTCCAGCCGACTTGTCTTCAAGGGGATATTGCTGCCTCGGGCACCATATAGTCCGGTTCCTGTGAGTCTAGATTATCGAATCCGACGCAAAACTGATAGTTAATTGTAACTTTCACGGCCTCCTAATGACGATGGAACACTCAAATTGCGTCGAGATTCAATACATCATCCTCCAGCCGTCTTGGCTACAAGGGGATATTGCTGCCTCGGGCACCTTATGGTCGTTCTCCTTTGACTCTAGACTTACGAATCCAACGCGAAACTGATATTTAATTGTACCGTTCAGGGGCTCCTACTGACGTTGGAACAATCACATTGCGTCGAGATTCATTACATAGTCCTCCAGGCGACTTGTCTCCAAGGGTCTCGGGCCCCATATGACCGTTCTCCTCTGAGTCAACATTTACGAATCCGACGCAAAACTGATAGTTAATTGTAACGTTCAGGGCCTCCTAATGACGAAGGAGCACTCAAATTGCGTCGCGATTCAATACATCGTCCTGCAGCCGACTCGTCTCCAAGGGACTATTGTTGTCTCGGGCGCCTTTTGGTCGTTCTCCTTATCCTAGATTATGGAATCCGACGCAAAACTGATAGTTAATTGTAACGTTCAGGGCCTCCTAATGACGATGGAAGATTCAAATTGCGTCGCGATTCAATACATCGTCCTCCAGCCGAAATGTCTCCAAGGCTCTATTATTGCCTCAGGCGCATTTTGGTCGTTCTCCTGTGAG